>NC_141141.1:162985683-163120683 GCF_053477565.2 Lygodium microphyllum | reverse complement strand
TCCGAGTTCCATTTCTAGTCACCGAGGGCAAGCCCCGGTTCCAAGGAGCGCGATCCGACATCTGCACCCTAGAAGAGGCACCTGCAAATAGCCACCACCTTGATGAGGAAACAAACCACCCTTGTGGAGCAACATCACCGCACGGTGCTGCCGATACATTTCAGCCAACCCTGGCATCACATCGGAGCACGGACGACCAATTCCACCCTTCCCCGAAGAAGGGGAGAGGGTGTAGGGGAGTTAGGGACGCTGAAGTAGGCATGCCCTTGGACGAGCCGCGGGTGGAAGTTGCATTCAAAGACTCAATAATTTGCAAAATTCTGCAATTCACACTACGTATCGCATTTCGCTGCGTTCATCGTTGCAAGAGCCAAAATATCCGTTTTGCTGAGAGTCATTGCGTGCGGGTAAACTCTATCCCCATCACGATGAAATTTCAAAAGTTTACCCAGACCTCTCAGCCCATGTGGTAAACTCGTTGAATTCATCAGTGTAGCACGCGTGCGGCCTAGAACATCTAAGGGCATCACAAACCTGTTATTGCCTCAAACTTCCATGGCCTAGACGACCATAGTCCCTCTAAGAAGTTGGCCACGAAGAGGATCCTTCGTGTAACTAGTTAGCAAGCTAAGGTCTCGTTCGTTAATGGAATTAACCAAAAAAATCACTCCACCAACTAAGAACGGCCATGCACCACCACCCATAGAATCAAAAAAGAGCTCTCAATCTGTCAATCCTTACTATGTCTGGACCTAGTAAGTTTCCCCGTGTTGATTCAAATTAAGCCGCAGGCTCCACTCCTGGTGGTGCCCTTCTCTCAATTCCTTTAAGTTTCAGCCTTGCGACCACACTCCCCCCGGAACCCAAAAACTTTGATTTCTCATAAGATGCTGGCGAAGTCATCAAAATAACATCTGCCAATCCCTAGTCGGCATCGTTTATGGTTGAGACTAGGATGGTATCTGATCGTCTTCGAGTCCCCCAACTTTCGTTCTTGATTAATGAAAACATCCTTGGCAAATGCTTTCGCAGTAGTTCGTCTTTCATAAATCCAAGAATTTCACCTCTGACAATGAAATACGAATGCCCCCAACAATCCCTATTAATCATTACTCTTGTCCCAAAGACCAATACAATAAGACCAGAGTCGTATCGTGTTATTCCATGCTAATGTATTCAGAGCATGTTAGACTTGCTTTGAGCACTCTATTTTTTTCAAAGTAACATCACCGAATCCACATCCAAGCCAATTAAGTCCAGGAGCGCGTCTCCAACAGAAAGGGCGGGGCGATCAGTGCACACCAAAGGAGGCGGACCGCATGCCCCACCCCGAGATCTAACTACAAGATTTTTAACTGCAACAACTTAAATATACGGTATTGGAGCTGGAAATACCATGGCTCCTGGCACCAGACTTGCCCTCCAATGGATTCTCGTTAAGGGATTTAGATTGTACTCATTCCAATTACTAGACTTGTAAAAGCCCAGTATTGTTATTTATTGTCACTACCTCCTCGTGTCGGGATTGGGTAATTTGCGTGCATGCTGCCTTCCTTGGATGTGGTAACCATTTCTCAGGCTCCCTCTCCGGAATTGAACCCTAATTCTCCATCACCCGTCACCACCATGGTAGGCCTCTATCCTACCATCGAAAGTTGATAGGGCAGAAATTTGAATGAAGCATCGCCGGCGCTGAGGCTGTGCGATTCGGGAAGTTATCATGATTCACCGCATTATCGGGAAAGCCCTTTATCTAATAAATGTGTCCCTTCCAGAAGTTGGGAGTTGGTGCACGTATTAGCTCTAGAATTACTACGATTATCCGAGTAGCAAGGTACCATCAAAGAAACTATAACTGATTTAATGAGCCATTCGCAGTTTCACAGTACAAGAGAGTTTATACTTACGCATGCATGGCTTAATCTTTGAGACAAGCATATGACTACTTTCAGGATCAACTGGGTAGCTATCTTTTGTCACACGAGCAGCACCGCTGTTGCTGCCCCTTCTAACTCCACATCAATTGTGGCTGCGAAGCAAAAAGGCACGACCTCATCACCAATGTGTTGTTCTTGATGTAAAGAGAAAGAGGGGAGGAGCACAAAGGCTCGAGAGTTTACGGGGAGAAAGAGAAAACGACAAATGGGGATGGGACGAGGGTATGCTTTCATCTCCCACCGTGGACAAAGCCACACACGAGCACATGCATCGACCATCGCCACCACCACCCACGAGGCATGCTCCGCATTGTCTTGTCTGCCACATTCCGAGCTCGTGTCGAGTCAAAAGACGATGGAGACGCTCATGCATTCCACCCTTTTGCGTCAATAAGAGCCCATCGTGAGGTGTACTCAACCCCACCGGGAACAAGCCCCGCCAACGAAGAAGCACCTCGATCACATCGTTCCATCGGTTTCGGTCCATCCTTATCGATACAAGCCGCACAATATTCACGACGAGATTTGCTGTTAGCATTGAGAACCATGGAGCTCGAACACGATCTCGCCACCAACAAGGCACGTGTTCAAGGCACCGCACTTTGCTCCTCACCACCTAGTGGGCACATGTTGACTGCCACGACGTGATGTCCTCGCAAGGATCACCACAAGTCGCTTGAGCCTAACCGTTCGGTAGGGGGTACATGGCATTTGCTCATGAGGCACTCCTCGCGCAACAAGACGGATGTGCGGACCATACGCCTCACCTCACCCTCCCTTGAATCTTCAAGGAGTGTTTCGATGGAGCAAGCACCACTACCCTCATAAGTGCAATCGGCTCCAATGGCAAGGCATACCTACAAAGCTCAAAATTGTTTTCGAGGGGAGGGCACGTCGTGTCGTGTCATCATGGCGTGTTGAGGGGAGGGGGAGCCGAATTTTGGAGGGGGGGTAGGGGGGAGGGCACGTTGCGACATGGTGTCGTGTGTGTTGAGGGGGGGGAATTTTGGAGGGGGAGGAGCGGGGGCCGAATTTTGGAGGGAAGGTGGGGGGGGGGGGGGGGGGGAAATGTTGGAGGGGGGGAGGGCGTGTCGCGTTGTGACATGGTGTGTGTTGAGGAAGGGGGGGTCGAGGAGGGGCCGATTTTTTTTTGGGGGGGGGGGGGGGGGGGAGACCCATCGTGATGGGTGTGTATGTGTGTTGAGGGGAGGGGGATGTCATGCTATGTTGGGGAGGGGGAGGAGGCCACATCACGTCAGGTCGTGTCTTGTCATGGGGGGGGAAGCGGGAGGGGGAGGGGGGAGGGGGGGGGAGGGACGGGGATGTCATGTTATGTTGGGGAAGGGGAGGGGGCTGTGTCACATCGCATTGTGTCATGGTGGGGGGATGTCATGTTATGTTGGGGAGGGGAGGGGGGCGCATTGCGTTGTGTCGTCTGATGGGGGGGGGGATGCCATGTTATGTTGCGGAGGGGGAGGGGGGTGCGTTGTGTCATGGGGGGGGGGGGGGGGGGAGTCATGTTATGTTGGGGAGGGGGAGGTGGAGGTGGAGGGGGGGATGTCATGTTATGTTGGGGAGGGGGAGGGGGAGAGGGAGAGGGGCCCGTCGCGTCGTGTCGTGTCATGGGGGGGGGATGTCATGTTATGTTGGGGAGGGGGAGGGAGGCACGTCATGTCGTGTCGTGTCATGAGGGGGGGATGTCATGTTTTATTAGGGAGGGGGAGAGGGAGGGGGGCATGTCGCATCGTGTCGTGTCATGGGGGGGAGGGGGAGGGGGGGGATGTCATGTTATGTTGGGGAGGGTGAGGGGTGTGCGTCGCGTTGTGTCATTTCATGGGGGGGGGGGGGGGGGGGGGGGGGGGAGGGAGGGATGTCATGTTATATTGGTGAGGGGGCGCGGCACGTCGCATCGTGTCATGGGAGGGGGGGCGGGGGAGGGGGGATGTCATGTTATACTGGGGATGGGGAGGGGGGCGCGTTGCGTCATGTCGTGTCATGGGGGGGAGGGGGGGGAGGGCGGGGGCAATGTCCTGTTATGCTGGGGAGGGGGAGGGGGGCACGTCGCGTCGTGTTGTGTCATAGGGGGGGGGGGGGGGATTTCATGTTATGTTGGGGAGGGGGAGGGGGCGCGGCACATCGCGTCATGTCATGGGGTGGGGGGGGGGGGGGGGGGGAATGTCATGTTATGTTGGGGAGGGGGAGGGAGGCGCGGCACGTCGCGTCGTGTCATTGGGGGGGGGGGAGGGAGAGGGGGAGGGGACGATGTCATGTTATGTTGGGGAGGGGGAGGGGGGCGCGTCGCATCGTGTCACGTCCTGTCATGGGGAAGGGGGGATGTCATGTTATGTTGGGGAGGGGGAGGGGGGCGCGTTGCGTCGTGTCGTGTCATGGGGGAGGAATGTCATGTTATGTTGGGGAGGGGAAGGGGGGTGCGGCACGTTGTGTCGTGTCATTGGGGAGGGGCCCCATCGTGTCGTGCCATGCTCTGTTTGGAAGGGGGGTCATGTTATGTCATGGCACTCAATCCCCTCCCACCATGACATGGCACCAACCAAACCCCTCCCCCCCCGAACAAAAAAAAAAACCCACTCCCCCGAAGTCCCCCCCCCCAAAAAAACCCTGCTCCAACCAAGTCCCCCCCTTCCGCCCACGACATGGAAACCCCCTGAAAAAACCTAGCTCCATCCATCCCACCCCACCTCACCTTAAAAAACCCCGCTCGACCCACCTCACCCCCCCCCACGATATGGCACACCCTCATTCCCCTCCCCCACCTCTCAAAAAACCCCCCAACCCTTCCCCACCTCACCTCATCCCACCCCACCCCACCTCTCCTCACCCCCCACGACATGGCACACCTTCCCCCCTTAAGAAAACCCCGCTCCACCTAAGCCCCCGCCCCCCCCACAACATGGCACAACCCCACCCCACCTCACCCCCCCACGGCAGGGCACACCCTCATCCCCCTCCCCCAACCTCTCAAAAAACCCCCCACCTCACCTCAACTCAGAAAACTCCCGCTCAACGCACCCCACCTCACCCCCCCAAAAAAAAAAACCCACTCCACTCCACTCCACTCCATCCGACCCTCCCCCCCTCCCCACCTCACCTCACCCCCCCACGACATGGCGCACCTTCCCCCCCTAAGAAAACTGCGCTCCACCCAACCCCCCGCACCCCCCCCAAGACATGGCACAACCCCCCCTCCCTAAAAAAAAAACCCGCTCCATCCATCCCACCCCACCTCACCTCAAAAAACCTCGCTCAACCCACCTCACCCCCCACGACACATCACACCCTCATCCCCCCCTCCCCACCCCACCCCACCTCACCTCACCTCAAAAAACCCTGCTCAAACCACCACACCTCACCCCCCCAAAAAACTTCACTCCACCCTAAACCCCCCCCTCCCACCTCACCTCACCCCCCCACGACATGGTGCACCTTCCCCCTAAGAAAACCCCGCTCCACCCAACCCCCCCGCCCTCCCCCCCCCCCCAAAACACCTCACACCACCCCACCCCACCCCACCTCACCTCAGCCCCCACGACATGGTGCACCTTCCCCCTTAAACCCCGCTCCACCAAACCCCCCGCCCCCAAAAAAAAAAAACCCCACTCTACCCAAGTCCATCCTCCCAAAAAAAAAAAAACCCACTCCACCCAAGTCCATTCCCCCCATCCCTCCCCCCCCCAAAAAAAAAAGCCACTCCACCCAAGGCCCCCTCCCCCCCCCCAAGACATGGAAACCCCATGAACCCCCCCCCAAGGCATGGCACAACCCCCCCCCCTCCCCAATGCCATGGCAAGAAAAATCTATATCTTCATACCTCGCTCGTGAAAGCATATCAGCTATCTACTGGGTTGTCTTTACCTGCTATGTGCCTGAACTCAGGGTTCATGGATTTTATGTACCCAATCCACCTAAGCATGGCAATATCTAGAGTAGATCAACTCATGATCATACCTAGAAGAGGCAAACAATCTATTTCAACCACCACAGTAGCTCCAATAAAGTACTGTCTCTATCATTCTTGAGAGTCGTAACAACTCACAAGATCTCTCTTTTAATTTGTGGATACCTTCGTTGTCGCTCATTTAGGACTTTCGCCCCAAACTGAATAGCATACCTATTCCCATCTGCATCATCTTGGCCAATATCCCATCCAATGCCAATAGGACTAGTATCAACAGTAAGCATAATAGGTCTTCCACACTCATAATTTGCCTTTCGAAGAGTCGGAGTGACTCTCAATAAATTCTTCAATTTCTGCATGCCTTTAGTATGTTTCATCTCCCAAGAAAAACATTGTCCTTTTGTCAAGAGTTGATAAAGATCATCTACAATATGAGCAAAGTGAGGAATCCAAATAAGATAAAATACAAAATCTCCAAGAAACCTGCGAACCTCCGAAATAAAGGAGCAAGTCTCCACAATCTTTTCTATGGCATCAATCTTCATAGGAGAAGGCTTCTTGCCATAATAACCACACATATGACCAACAATCAGAACTTCTCTGGCACCAAAAATAGACTTCAACTGTGACAAGGTCAAATTCACTTCTTCCAGTCTACAAAGAATCTTCTCAACATCTTAAATATGTGGAGTCACAAAGAATTTGCACCATGGTCATCTAAAGAATCATCTTTACCTTCTTCCATACAACCCTTGATAGGTAAGTCATCAATGAAAGGCATAGTAAGCTCATAGATAAAATCTCGTAGAACCTTGTTCATCCCATTCATCATATGAGCAACCGAATTAGTAGCTCCTTGTGGAATCATACACATTCGGACAAGGCCTAGAGGTGTTTTCATCATAGTCAAATCTCTGCTTTCAAGGGCAAGCTGCAACTAATTAAATCCCAAATAAAGATCACCAAGAGAATAGATAGCAAGTCCAGCAAAAGCCTCAGAAAACTCATCCACAATAGGCCCTGCACCAACATTTTGAATAGTGACCTTATTTACTGGCTGTAGGTCCTATATGAATCTGAGTGTCCCATTCTTTTTAGGAATTGTGAACCACCTGTTGGAATATGGAGCTGAAGATGGCCCTAGAATTCCCATCTTGATCCGCTCATTCAAGAGCTCTATCAGTTTTGGCAAGTGAGCCCTCGGTATAGGAATTGGCCGTAGATTCCAAGGAACATGCGGAATGGTAAAAATAACCATAGGCGTCACAACCCTAGGATCAACACATCCAATCTCATGTGAAAAGAAAGAAAAAAAAAATTCATGTTTGCATAGCATCTCTTCAAAACATCTTACCTCTGCAAGAAGTAGGAAATCTTCAGTCCCAATCTTCATCTCTTTCAATGTCTTAGCTGAAAACTTATGTCCAATACCTGAAGCATCTCGCAAAGAAGGTTTCTTAGCAGCTCTTCTAATCATCTCATCACTGTCCAAAGGTAGTGGTCCTGCAAACTGGTTGAACCTTCTTGCCAATTGTCTTATATTTTGTCTGAACTCAGGCTTCATTGCTATAACCTGCAGATTTCACCTCATGATGAGAAAACCCTCGAAAGCACAAATTTTGCTGTGTACAAACAGCAACACCCAAATCTTTTTACTGAATTATGTCGGCAAGGAATACTTTTTGCTAAGAATCCTCAGCACCTAAATTCTTTTAAAGCATGAAATCAGCAATCTCACAATACATCACCAGAGAATGAACCTGTAAGACATATGACATCTCTTGATTATTAGCATTTAGCAAAACCAAAAGTTCTTCCATGGTATCTGAGTATGAAAGGCCATCATAGTGACCATCTATCCGGTCTTCTTCCTGCAAAACACCTACAATCATTAATTCTTTTTCTTTTCTTTTTACATACTATATAGCAGCTCTATGCATATCAAAAATATGCTAAAAACACAAAGTACTTTCAATGGATACACCATAAACACATGAGGAAAAACTGTCGATGCCAAGAGGCGAGAGCTTCCCCTGACTTGTACCACCATCGTCTCGCAAGACAGTGGTACCTAGCAAAAAACTGGCTCTCCTACTGGAAGAGGGGAACCCCTCAAGGAATCTTTATTCTGTTGATGATTAATACAAATAGTCATGAACTGAACAGCTCTCTTCCCATCCTTGCTTTGGATCCATGCATAGGCAACAAGAGTTTTGTATAAAGAAATGATAGGACTCACCCACATCTCCAATGGAAATCTTCAAATTTAGGCAAGCAGCATATAAATCCCCTGCAGTGTTGTTGGCCGCACGCATGCGCCAACCATGATCAACATCAAACTGGCCATCTACCAGTATCATATAAACCTTGCACAATTACATTAATCTCGGAACCATGATCCAAAAGTGCAACGCAAGGAGTTTAAGTTTCACCAAGCTTAACAATAGTTTCTGTAGTCGCACGAGCCCAATGACTTCGAGAAAAATGGCTTCGAGGCACCAATCTAGGTGCATCGTTGCTCTCATCATACTGCACAGGCTGAAGTAAAGGATGAAGAGATTTCTTAGACTGCATACATAGAAATCCATCTGTAGATTCCTCGATGATCTCTTCTTGAGAATCAAACTCCTCAATCTCTAATCCATAGAGAATAGCCTCGGCAACAACTAAAGCCTCTCGATGGATCATATCTTGCAATAGTTCTTGAATAATTTGGCGCTTTCTTTTTATGATGTCAAAAATAACATCATGGAACTCTCTTTTGGCAATACCCAAAACTTCTCCAAGTATAAATTCAAGTACCTTTTTCAAGTTTGTGGATATCTCGATATCGGATAGCAGCTTGAATCCAAATTACTTTTTCGGTTTCGAATCCTTTAACTTTGAGCCCTTTTGGTCTTCTTGCATCTTTGGCTTTTGCACATCAGCTATGCTTTGCTCCGGACTTGAAGAAGAAGGCTGAAGAACTGGCTCACTCTTCCTAGTTGCTTTCTTTGATCCTTCAGGTTGATCATTATCTCTTTTGCGCTTTTCTTCAAGAAGTGCTTCAAATCCTTGAGATTTTGCAATATAAGCATAGATAGAGAAGACATCTACGCGATCATATTTACAGGCAATGACATGGCGAAAGCATGTTTTGTCCACAAGGCATTGAACTAAAAGAATCCTCATGGCCTTCATACATACTTTAATGATGTACATACTTTAATCCTCATTGCCCTAACCACATTGACATATGCATGCAGATGTTCTAGCTATACATTCAAAACCGTAGGAACACCCAATGTCAAATCGAGAACCATCGTGCAAATACACAGAAATACAAGTACGTAACGTCAAACCAAATGAGAATGGCAAATGTCGCCGGGCAAAAGCCACCAACATACGTCAATGGCTTCTCAATGTACAACGATCACCAAAAATTGATAGCCACATCCACTCAAATTCTTGACAACCAACGATGTCTTTCATCAAATGACAAGATCGCAAATGGTACACAACCTTCTACCGATTACGCAACCTTCATTCTTACTTGAAATAATAATGCTAAGTCATATGCACTGAATATGCAGGACTCCTCAAAGATATATACTCGACAAACTCAAAGTTGAGTATGAAGACTTGGTTGACAATCCGCTACAAACAACATTCTCCAAACACTTTTGGACATAAGAACAAAGGGTATCAGAACATATCCAATTGAGCTGCTACACTACGGATTTAACATCTTGCTCAACCAATTGATAGAAGTCATAAAAGAACTACTACGATCACGATCGTGACAATCCTGCAATAACGATCGAGAAGGTCACATACCTTTTGAGCAAAGAGGTCTACATCCAAAAATATGGTTCCAACTGCAATCCATTTATAGCAACATAAACTACATAGTAACAGGAAAGTTCTCAAAAACGATTCTTCTCAAACATTTTTAAAAATAATAACAATATCAACTTTTCTTGCAAAAATGTAGATAGAAGCAAACAAGGAAGAAACCAAACTTCTATTAGTGCCAAACTTGCAACCTCAACCACTGCAAGTCTTGCCACCAACTCAAATACTTTCATATCATCCGGAACTGTATGCAACTAAAACCCACGAGCCAGTCCTCCAAAAGCACCAAGGTAGAGACACAAAACCAAGTACTTCATCTATAGTATAAGATGTAAGAAAAACGACAAGGAATACGTAGGACAAATGACCAATATCGAGATAAGAATCCAACAACATCGAAGAAATCCCATCAAGAAACTAAAGAAAGACCTAGAAACATTCCAACCATTCAAGGATAATTTCAAGGTTAACATAGAAGAAATTGTTGATAGCATATACAAGGCTAGGAATTTTGAGGAGGCCACCATCCATAAGAAAAATAGAACTGTGCCAAGTTACAATAACCTATACAGACACCCAACAATATGTAAAAAGTTGTGTTTTTAAAGAGAAGAAACCTAATTTAACACAGCAAAAAATGAGAATGTTCAAACTCATGATCATTGACTCGAACTATAGAAGTATACATATTCTCCTTTCGAGGTTCTCCATGTATTTAATCGACATTATACTTCACTTTAAAACATGTCACACGTCTAAACACCATCAGTAAACTGCTACATAACAAACATGCAAGATTTGCATATGGAACTTCATAGTCTTTTACTTACCTGCACCGTCAACCTAGTTCTTAAAGGGGATATTTCTCACACATTTGGGGTTTTTCTATTTACTTTAAATTTTCTCTAAAGTTCATCTCTAAAATTTGGGGCTTTTTTCATTAGAGCCGTTCGACATCCAATCAAGACCCCTCATGATACTATCAAAACCATCGGAGCACTCACCTTTGAGATTGAGTAAAAAATGACTCACCAAGCATTGAGTGCTTGGCAACACTCTTGCAAGCGGTAAACATTCACCATGTCACCCTCAACATCAACATTAAGGGATAATTTTAATCTTTTTAAAAAAATTAATATAAAATAAAAATAATTTAAAATATTTCAAAAGATAAAAATGTGGTTGGAATTAGACATTGGCCACACTCACTCATGCGCTAAGACATTCCTATCATAAGCATATCAAATAAATGTGTGGGATTTTTCGCTCAGATTTTAATCCAAAACAAGTTGTATTTCTTTCTATTTCGAGTTCTATTTCTTTCTATATTCTTTCCTTTGATTCACAAAGAAGTTATGTTTTGAGGGAGAATTGTAATCACTTCATATGTGACCTTTGACTTGAGCCTAAAAGCTATATCCATAGATTTGACCCTTGGTCATTTGCCTAGTGCCTCCAAGCCACGCTCGCTTTTGATCAACCTCGATGCTACAGACACACATATCTAAACCATGTCTTACTTTGGGTCCTCGAGCTTGTCCAAAAACCACGTTGTGACTATCCTCATGTTGCACCTCTCTCACTTTTGTATCTCCATTCTAGAATTATCGTATAGGATTAGACACTGCCCCTTCAAGGTAAGACATTCCCATTTTCTTTTTTTGTAGGTTTCATATCACAAGTTCAATCATACATTACCCCAATGGAAAATTTATTAGTTATTATTCATCCTTGTGTGTGAACACACAATTTTGTGTGTAAAAGTATGTGTCTAGGTATGAACACCTTTTAGATCACTTAGCATTAAATAAGATTCAAAGGGTTCACTATCATCTCACCTATCATTTTCAATCTACCTTTCAATTTGTGTGCATGGAAAAGCTCTCTCTCTCTCTCTCTCTCTCTCTCTCTCTCTCTCTCTCTCTCTCTCTCTCTCTCTCTCTCTCTCTCTCTCTCTCTCTCTCTCTCTCTCTCTCTCTCTCTCTCTCTCTCTCTCTCTCTCTCTCTCTCTCTCTCTCTCTCTCTCTATCGTAGCCTATAATTGTATATTGAGCATATATGAGCATAATGCTCCTCTAACTTCAATTCTTGATAGCAAACCTTACATATCTTGTCCTCACTGATCACTTGTGATGCTCTACATATCTCAATCTCAAGGGTGATGTGTGTGAGATAATACTCTAACCTAGCTAATAGCAATCATCATAGCATAGAACATATGTACTATCCATGTAGCTTTGCCATCTAACAAGCCTGTCATCTACGAATCCAAGGAGGTGATATATGTAATGGTACATCTTGGTGGGTATGAAACCTAACCGAGTCTATCAAGTATGTGTACGTATCACATCCTATCTTGGACCTCTATTTCTCTCCTCTTATGAGAGTTTAAGATTTGGGAAGTCCTCATTGGATCCTATCATGCTCAAAAGAGTAGACATCTATATATATATATAGCCGACATTTTAAGAACCCTTTTAGTTTTCTAACATACTATGATAGGTGGCAACTATGCATAGCAATACTTTGTGATGCCCCTAGTGCTTGACATGGTAGCTTGTCTAGGCTCATGGATCTAATTCCTCTAATTTAGGTGAAATGGTCTAGAACACGGTCCCCACTAGCATGGGGGATGTTGCAAGCCCTACTTAGATAATCTCTCGTGGTATTGATGATTTACTATGGATCAACCTAGAAAGAAAATGGAAAAAAATTCTCCCCATTTGTCACTACTCATAAATGGAGAGTCTAAGAGTGCATATAGGTATTACACACATGATAGAAAGAATGTATAATATATCAAATAATTGTACTTACATGTAAAATTATTGAAAATGGGCAACTACATTGCATGTATGTAGTCTGGCAAATCCTCGTATCAAAATGTCTTAATGATCCTAAACAATGAAAAATATCTCCTTGTGCTAGTAAAAGTGATGCCAAAGTATAAAATGAGTCTATACATGCACCTAGTTGCCTTTGTATGTGATGATTCTCTCTCATAGTAACCCTCTTGGTGGATGTGTAAAACACCACCTTAGTTATCACAAAACTTATTAAGAGCCCAATGTGTACAAAAATATATAAACATACATATGGCATTATAATCCTGCCTAAGTAAAATATCAAGATGGCATATAATACTAAAGTGGCTTATAATCTAGAGTGATGCACCACTCCCACCTTCTCTATCTATAACTACACAAGCTTTTATAAGTGTGTCAAAAAGTATCATGCTTCACCTCCATGATTTCTCTCTCCTCTAATAGAACACCTAAGCATCTAACCCTCCCTACTACTCACTCATACAATGCAATGATGCCCCATACTATCTTTGATGGTATCCTAAGTATTTGTAATCTCAATAAAAAATACTCCAATTGGACTATACCAAAGACTTTGCAAAATCCACAAAGCATCGATAAAGTCTACACCCTTATGAGTTGATCAATCAGACCCCTTCACGTAGAAATATGGTCTAGAGCAAGAGTTACTGCAAAAACCAAGCTATCCAAGGGCTTGAACACCCTTCTACTCTATTGAGTCCATGGGCTCATTTTCAAGTGTTGGTCCATGATACTTGGTTAATATATGTAACACTTTGATAGTCCTCTAATTAGCTAGATTCCTATGGTCACCAAAATTTGTGGAATGGGGATAATAGAGTTGTAAGAGAAAAGCTCCCTTGGAATCCTAAATGATTTGTAGACCTTCCATAATGTAGCATCCTAATAGTTCTCAATGCAAGCTATAAGCAAAAAGTGTCAAAATGAGAAACCAAGGTGTTTAGGATTCTTTCTCTTAGAGCTTTAGAGGCGTAAAGCAACTATTCTACAAGATAAGATCTCCCCACTACTAGCCCCATCTAGATAGAGGGTTGTTACCAACATTCTCGCTACCACACAGTCCACTACAAGATTGGCCACCACTATTGATAGACAGCCAATAGGGACACATTGCAAAGCCGCTTCATCTTCAAGAGGTATCCCCTTGGATAGACCATTGTCACTTAAACGAGCAAGATGCCCATGTTTATCTAGGAGGAGACCCAAACACCCTTATCACAGACATATTAGAGCTATAATTGAGTACCACAAGAGACAAATGCCAAGGCATCTTAACCATATAGAGCTACATCTCCACCTCAGAGAGATAATTCACTAAGGGAAAAAGCATTTCTACCATTTCTCTTTTCTTCCCTATTTCAGTATTATTATTTACATTTCTACTACGAGCATAGCATATTCTTTCAAAGAATACTGCCTAATTTCTAGTCTCATAGGCATATGTTTCACCTTTTAAGATGAGAGATGCATGTCGTTGTATGTATCGCTTCTCCTCCTCCTCCTCCTCCTCCTTCCCTCCCTTCTTCCTGCCTCCCTCCCCCCTCTCTCTCTCTCTCAAAGAATACTGCCTAATTTCTAGTCTCATAGGCATATGTTTTACATTTTAAGATGAGAGATGCATGCCATTATATGTATCGCTTTTTCTTCTTCTTCTTCTTCTTCTTCTTCTCCTCCTCCTCCTCCTCCTCCTCCTCCTCCTCCTCCTCCTCCTCCTCCTCCTCCTCCTCCTCCTCCTCCTCCTCCTCCTCCTCCTCCTCCTCCTCCTCCTCCTCCTCCTCCTCCCTCCCTCCCTCCCTCCCTCCCTCCCTCCCTCCCTCCCTCTCTCTCTCTCTCTCCTAGCTACCATATGGGTACATACAACTATTAGGTAGATCCATACCTCAACACATCATCTAAGGATTGAAACGGGAAAATGGGAGGATTATATGGAGGTAGAAGACTGCATGTGCCAACTTTGTGATAAAGATCTAGAGAAGGAGCACTATATCTATCAACGTATAATATATTTCTATATTCAAGGCATATACCAATGTCTACTTTAAGAAGTTTTTGGCCCTCTAAAAATGCAATTTGAGGTTCAAAGGCGTTTGGGATTCTTAACTTTGGAGCTTCAAAGGTGTAGAGCTGTTATTCTTAAGGATAGGAGCCCACCATAGCTAGACCCACCCAAGCAGAGGGTTGCTACTAGTTTTTTTGAGTACACCACATGCATATTCTTACATAGAATATTGCCTAACATTCAATCTCATAGGCATGTCTGTTATCCTTTCTAAATGAGAGATACACTTCAATATATGTACCGGTATAGTCTCATAGGTCCCATTGTCCTTTTAGAGATGTTAACATACTCTTTCTTTCTTTCCTTCTCCCTCTCAACCAATCTTGTCACATTGTTTTCACATGATAAAATGAACTAAAAATCTACCAAAAGTAAAAAGATTTTTATACAATCCAATCCATATCTTAGATTTGGGTGAATTTTTTTAACCTAAGGCTAAGAATTTCCCAAGTTGCTCTAAAAAGGTTATGAAATTTATAATTGATGTGGTATAATGAGTTGGCTTATCCTTAGCCTTATGGATTTTATAACTTTTGAGTGTACAAGAGCTAGCCTTATTTTAAAATTTATGGTGTGTCTCAAGTCTCCTAGACTTTTCTTATACTTCACATTCATAGTCTTTCCATTTTCTCCACTTCTTTTCTATCTCTTCATCCACTTCATATGTTCTTGTTGTGGTTGCCAATATTGATATTGTCATCAACATAATCACCTTACTATATGAGTGATAGTTCCATGGCATGGTCCAAAGCAACTAGAAAGTCTAGAAAAGAAATGTTGCATATGTGCTTGGGAATGAAAATGCAAAGGGCATGACATTAGTGAAGAGAAGAAAGTATGTATCACCTAAATGCAAAGGGCATAAAGTTAGTAAAGAAAGAAAAGAATGTAGTGCCTAAATGCAAATGCAAGTAAATTATGAAATTTCATCTTAGTCACTCGTGGAATGACTTTGAAACCCTAAAATTTGCCGTTCATTTGTGAGAATAATATAGCCAAAAGACATTTCCAATAACCAAGTGCATGTGCTTGGCTGACAGGCCCACTTGGCAAATAGTAAAATAATTTCTAGGATTCTTTTACTAGCATGTTAGGATCCCAAGGCAATCACTATCAAGAAATTTCTTGTGTCACATGCATTCCAGCCCTTATAAACAAATCCCTTATATACATTTTTCAAGTAATCCATACCTCTAGTGTAGAAAATACCCTTTTTACTGAGTAAAAAGGGTATTTCTATGTATACTTTCCTCTCTTAGAATATTTAGCAAGCCCCTTTGTAAATGAATGTTTATTAAGAGAACTCCTATGTACTCATGACATGCTACGTCTAAAACTTTTGAGTTAAAATGAAGCATAGATAACTAGAAGCTAGCAAAGACATATTCTATAACACATTTTCAACTTTGTTATTTTGATGTATTGCTCTATATTTCATGAATAAGAAGTTTATGTGGTCTTGCTTATGATGGGAAATGATGCAAATTGGGAATCTTGATTCACCAATAATTTCACATGATCTTTGATATTGCTCCATCTCAACTTGGTTAGGTGGATTCTTGTGGTGGTAATGTTGCTCGTTTTGTCATGATGGTGTCTTGGCAAGGGACAAAGGCACAATACCATTGAGTATTTCATCTTGACATATATTTTGACCATGTTTACTTCCCTATACTTGATCTTCTTTCATCATCTAGCCCACTCTACACTGTTTTTATGAGTCTAACCTATTGCTAATGATGACTACGTAGCCTACTTAAGCTCTCTAACTTCATGTATATAAATTCTATCGAGCACATGGGATGAATTGAAGCATGCTTTTCTCATCAAGTTCAAGTGTGAAGGCTTTGAAGAGTGAATAAGAGAGCAATTCATGAACTTAGGCCAGTTGACTAGAGAATGAGTTGAATCCTATGTCTCTAGAATGGAATCCATACTAAACAAATAGTCTAACCACAACTTGGATGATGGAATTCAGAAAGGAGTATTCCTTAAATGGCCACAACTAAAGGCTCAAAAGTTTCTTGAATTGAGAAGGCTAACCAAATTGCAAGGTGCCTTGGAAGGTGCTAGAGTGTATGATGAAGTAGAGGCTAGATTGACCATGAATCGAGTAAGGCTTGCCTCCCTTAATGCCAAGAGCAACATATCATCCCAATTCAATCCCAAAGATATACCCTATCTTTATCCACGGATGCCAATATTGCCCTCGTATAGTGCTCCAACTCAACACAGTGGCCACCATTTGTGCCTTTAATGATGACTCAACCATAGTAGCATTGGTCTCAATTGATCCCACCATTGACTTATCAACAACAAGAACCTTGGAATCCTACTAATTGGGATCAAAACCAGCCCAACAAGGAGTCTTGAATTAGAATCAGAACAACATCCCTTCAGCATCAACCTAGCATGTTTATGTGGTGATCATAGAGAGACCCCAAAACTCCATTGTAATTGCAATAAGAGGTGAAAGTTTGAAGGACTATTTCTCCAAATTAGTAGCAAATATCAAGAAAGAGTTGATGGATGTGATAACAGAGCAGTTGAAGACTTGAAACTGAATGCTACTATTCTTTGATCCTCTTCCATTGAGCAAGACCATTCTCCACGCTTTGGGAAGTGGGTGGAGATGCTTGAGAAGAAGGGCTTGTTGGCTTAGGAGCCAAGTTAGGAGGTGGTGTTCTAAAGAAGAAGGGGGAGGTTAACATGGTAGGGAAGCCATGCGGGGGCATGAAGAAAGGAGAGGTTGAGAAGGGATAGTAAGTGGATTGAGAGAACATTGTTTGAGAGACAACATTCTCTTCCTCATCAAGTTGGGAATCAAATTGGTGTTTATCCATTTCACTTACAAAAAGAAAAAGAGGTATCAATTAGCAAAGAGAGAGAGAAAAAGGAGGTATCAAGTGGAGAAAAAGGAGGTATCAAGTGGTAAAGATGTATTCAAAGGAGGTATGAAAAAAGGAGGCATCCAATAGCAAAGAGAAGAGATACCTTTGT
The DNA here is from genome assembly GCF_053477565.2 of Lygodium microphyllum. NCBI lineage: Eukaryota > Viridiplantae > Streptophyta > Polypodiopsida > Schizaeales > Lygodiaceae > Lygodium > Lygodium microphyllum. The sequence continues at coordinate 163,103,091 of NC_141141.1, read as the reverse complement.
GTCACACCTTGCACCCTCAACACCACCTATAAAAGAACAAGAAGATGATATGAGAAAGGCACTCGGATAAATTTGATAATGCATTGAGGACAGAATTTGCATGATGGTAAGGTTACCTTCTTGAAGTGCGTGGATTCGGCCTTTGAAATCTCCAAGTAAAACCAAGCCAAATATGTGTTTCTTTATATAGTGCTTGAAAGGAAAGGCAAAAAAATTGAACGTTGGATCAAACCCTTGCAATGTAGACGTTTTGTGGTTTATAAAGGTTTTAAATAAACGCTGGAAGAAACATTTGAGGGAAAAAAATGGTTAAATATAAAGGTTGAAAGAAACAATTGAGAGAAATAAACGTTTTAAAAGAGAGAAACGTTTGGGTCAAAAAAGGTTTGATTTTAAGGTTGTTTTTATATTCCCTGACGTGTGTCAAGGCGGAAGGTCGATTGGGGAGGGGGGGCCGGCCCCCGGGGGTTGGAAGAAACGCCTGCACGTTTCAGTCCCTGCTGCTAGCGTGCTGTCACCTCTGTGAACGTCATGTGCCACGTGGATGTCTGTTTGGGGGCGGAAAGGCTGCATGGTGCCTTCCACCCCCGTCTTGAACCCGGCCTAATACCGTACGTCTATATATGTATGACGCATCAAATCGAAAACGCCAGTTACAGGTACAATTACACTGTCTGTAAAGGGCGGTTCGCCTGAAGGCCTGAACTTGCAGCTCATCAACCGGGTCAGTCTTCCCTAGGGTTTCCAGCCGGACATGGCGCAGCTCAGCAATCATGGCGGCGCGGCAACAGATCAGGAGATTGAGAACGTTCGGCAAAACAGGATCGTGGTCTCCAGCACCAAAATGCCCCTCTTCTAAGCAAAAAACGGCCTCTTCTGCCGTTCTTTTTCCCTTTCTGCGCGTGCGTGCCTGTAATCTTGACGAGCAGTGGACTTGCTGTTGTGAAGGGTAAGCAAAAGTACTCCCTACAATGATCTCTGTGAAATGATGCCTTGGTCTAATGGTGAAGCTGCTGACATGATAGAGCTTTCTGAGTTTGTTTGTAGCTGCTTCTTAATAAAAAGTTGCTCGCTCTTATGTTTCTGGCATCGTTTCGAACTTCGAATCTAGGAAAGGATTTGGGCCTTTCCCCTCATTATTGCTGTTCTTGACTAGGGAGCTAGTTGATCATGGCATGGTTCTTCAACTATAGAAGTTGCAACAATGTCTTGGTGGAACTTGTCAGCCAGATTTGCTGGTTGAGAGGCTAATGTAGATGCTTGTTCCATAAGTACTTTACTTTTGATTGTCTACTTTTGTGTTAGAAGCTAATATCATGGCTCATTTGCTCGATCACCATACTTACAACGGTATTTGCTTCCAGGACTGACCTTGTGAAGGCTCATGCATCTCTCAAAGTGATGAAATCTGCATGACTGGTTAATGTCTCTCTTAGGAAACTGATAGGAGCCTTACTTACCAGGTAGCTGATAAAGTTTTCACTTAAACAGTCTGCTTTGTAAGCTGGAGACAACTCAGGAGAGTCAGCAGTATTAGTTCACATTTAAAGCTCCTGTGATTGTAATGTCCTACAGCTCAAATCTTCTCATAGAAGCTAACAAGCATCCATCATCTTTATCTTTGATGGTGTATGGTGTATACTTCTATGTACTGATAATTGTGTTATGGTGTGACATGGCATATGGACTTTTCATATCTTTTACCGGTGTTTGCTACAGATATCTACTCATCTTTGATAGACATTAGGGATGAGGCACATGGTGGGATAGTGCAGCGAGTCAAGGTGAGCAACTATCTCATGGATGTGCTTTTGTTTTCCTGTAGCAGTGAGCCCGATGCTTTTCATTGCTCTTCTAAATGTTATTTATGGCTGCAACAAGTATGGCATCATCTCTGTAGCAGACTTGGCACATTGCTGCTCGTATTCTGTCAGTGTGGCTCAAGAACAAACAATCTGTTAGGGATTACTACATCTTTGCTTCCTTTGCATGTTGGTACTTTAACATGTGAAATAATTGCTCTAGTCATGTAGTTCCTGAAGATTCAGGGTGGCATCCAGTATGCATGTGCTTGTTTGGTTCTTTGATGGGGTGGAGGGCAAATTTCTATATGAGGGTCACGGATACTTACCCTTTGGTAGTCTAGTGGTGGTTTTCATCTCAGCTAAAGTTTATTCCTTGCAGTATGATTTTGTTCTGAAATCAGAGCGATTTAACGAACTGATGGCTGCTGCAAATGATGAAAAGGGGACAGCAGATCAGTGCGAGGAGTAGCTAGCTGGCTTTGCTACTTGAAATCTTGTTTTCAGTTTGCTGTTAACTCCTATCATGTAAATGTTAGCTGGGATTCCTTATTGATTTTACAAATCAGTGGTGCAAGTAATACTAACAATGTGAATGACCGAAAATTACAGTGTTTCTCAGATAAGTCAGAGTTGTAGCATCAATGATTGTGGAAGTTAGAAGTGTTCTCATATAAAGGTTCAAATGCTGTTAAACAAGGAGTCGTACAGGTTTCACATTGTTTGAGCAGAATTCGCATCATTTATTTAATCTTGTTTTTCAATGACTTAAAACATTACTCGAAAGCTCCAATGTAGAGGTATGCTTGTGACTCTTGAGATATTGTAAGACGGTCAATGGACCCTAGAATCAAAATGATCAAAGTAAAAAGGTGACCCTATAACTTAACTGCTAAATGATATCCCACCTGGTGAAAATGCAACAATTTTTTGCTCCAACAGCTTTATTAAAGTCTTAGGTGAAACCACAATGGCAGACTAGCTTTTTGTCCATTGGTAAGGCCTGGGTTCCACCACACACACTGCGTGTGCTCCCCCTCCCCCCCAAAAAAAACACCAACACAATACCGTGCGCTCCATGTAAGATGAATGCTGGCTCAGTCAACTGTAAAAACATTTATTTGTAGTTCAGGAGATGGCCAAGGGAGTATATTTGTTTGCTCGGTCAAGGATCTTTCCCTTCTCATAGCAGACCATTTCAAGTCCCAATTCTCTACCCAAGCTTGGAGATGTTATTTGTGGGTTTCTATGTTTGTTGACCATTTATAATCACCCCTATACTATGAGAAAGGCCATGCAGTTCTCAGCTCACTGTACAAAGACTGGCAGGTACAGTGAAAGTCTATGCAATGTAATAAAGATTGCTGGTATACTTTTGGAATGTGGATAATCTCTAGTGAGAACAGTCAAACAGAGTTAAATGACAGTGATGGCATATAAATACCCCACATGTTGCCTTGGTCACAAAATTGTTCACTATTGCCTTGATGTGCAGCACAGACACAGCAAGCATGCAGCCTGGTGAATCAAATCAATTTTATGCACAATACAGTTCTACATGTAACCAACAAAAGAGACCTAGATTTACATAGCCAGTGCACACATTTGTCTGTATTGTGCTGAAACGGATGAGTCACTCCAGAGAAGTAAATTAATGCAAGCAGATACAATTTAGTTCAGAGAATTGCAGCTTCCAATCGCTTCCAATGATAGAGCTCTCTTTTGCCATGCAACATCCATTTGGTACATGCTTAAATATCTATGTACATCCATTATGTTATTGTTCCTTTCATGGGAGATTAATCTCGTGTGTAGGGACGCCCTCTACCATGGTTTTGATGATATTTAATTTAGGAGTATAAACAGATATATTAACACAAGAACTGACTAGTTATTATGCTTATTCATTGTTGCTAGCCTGTTTTGCACGACTCATTTCTTTGCTAAGGCTAGAATGGAGGTATCCTTGTAACCAGTGGCTACAAGTTAATTGTGTTTACCATATAGTTAAATAAATATCTTAGTAACATTGTTGGTTGTGGATTGTAACCAGTGGCTACAAGTTAATTGTGTTTACCATATAGTTAAATAAATATCTTAGTAACATTGTTGGTTGTGGATTTTAAAATATGGTCGCTCTCTTTGTTCATAGAGGTAAGGGTTGGAATTGTTGTGTGCTACTTCACAGCCGATAGCTCCAAATATGCCAAGGTAGATGATATAGAGAGAGATGAGGCAAGGAAGTAGGGAATGTGATAGGAGGAAATACATCATCATGTAACACTCTTTCTAATGACATTACCACATGACATTGTGAGAGGAAATATATCATGTAACACTCTTTCTAATGAAATCACACAAAGGACATGTTCTATCAATTGGAGATTTCAATACGAGGATGATGTGATGAGATAACTATTCTACAATGGATTTCGAGGTGGTTTTGATACAATTGCCTATTATGGAGAAGGATTGTGTCATAAAGAAGTTGATACTTGGGCAACCCTACATTAAGGTTGGGAGCTATTGGAGTCAGGATCATGCCACCATCTCCTCATTTATGATGGGAAGAATTTTACAATCAGGTGCACACATATGCCTTCAACATGAAGCAGAGAAATATAGTGCATTGTATATTGGGATCTTGGGAGGTAGCTTTTGCTCATACATGATGTGTTAATACCTCCTTTATATATCGAAGCATTTCACACGCACTAACTTTCCACTACCACCCCCTCCCACATGCTTAGCCATCAACATCTGCCCATGGCATTATTGCTCCTTTCACACAAGCATAGCCACGTTTACACCACCATGTATGTGAGAATGCTATCTACTACAAGCTTGGTGATATCAAATCTAGAGATGTAATTGGATATACTTACATCGTAACTTACTTTGTGCATGTTGCAAGTGGAAAAAGGAGTCCGGGGAGATCTTTGAACGCAAAGCTCGATGCTCAAGTGTAGCCTTAACTCATTGTAAAAGATGTTTTAAGTGTAGTCATAACTCATTATAAAAGATGTGGACACAAGATAAAGGGTAGTAGCAATTGCACTAGCTACTCTTGAGTATCAACTTGAGAGGCTTAGAGTAGATATGAGAGCCATGATCCATATCCAATCTCACCTTTTGGCAAACTTATGTTGCATCCTTCTACCATATCTAGATTATCCCCCATCCCACCCCAAACAATCCCCCTTCCCCCATACTTAGACATCTATATCCACTTATCGTATTATTACTATTTCCACACTCCAGGGTAGTCACATATATGATGATGCGTCCTATCGTGGGCTTGATGATATCGAATCTAGAGGCACCACTAGATGAGCTTACATTGCAACTATAAATGTATTACACATTCGTATTGCTAGCTTCTCACATACCACATTCATCCTCTAAAGCCAAGCTAGGAATAATGCCCTAGAGTGGTGGTTATATGGTGAGAGTTGTGAGACGTGAGCATCTCAAATGGAAAAAGGATTTAGGGGGACATTTTGAAACTTGATTTTTGAATGTGGCGCAAACTCACTACAAAAGTGGTAACATAAGATAAGTAACACTAGAAATTACAGATTATTTTTTACCATCAAAACTTGAAGGAGGCTTGGAGATGGAATCGTGATCCCCACAACAGTAGCACCCCTATAATAGCAAACTTGATCCTAGATCCAAGATTTTGACACTTTTTGCTTATAGCTTGCATTGAGAACTATTAGGATGCTACATTATGGAAGGTCTACAAATCATTTAGGATTCCAAGGGAGCTTTTCTCTTACAACTCTATTATCCCCATTCCACAAATTTTGGTGACCCTAGGAATCCAGCTAATTAGAGGACTATCAGAGTGTTACATATATTAACCAAGTATCATGGACCAACACTCGAAAATGAGCCCACGGACTCAATAGAATAGAAGGGTGTTCAAGCCCTTGGATAGCTTGGTTTTTGCAGTAACTCTTGCTCTAGACCATATTTTTACTTGAAGGGGTCTGATTGAGCAACTCACAAGGGTGTAGACTTTATCGATGCTTTGTGGATTTTGCAAAGTCTTTGGTATAGTCCAATTGGAGTATTTTTTATTGAGATTAAAAATACTTAGGATACCATCAAAGATAGTATGGGGCATCATTGCATTGTATGAGTGAGTAGTAGGGAGGGTTAGATGCTTAGGTGTTCTATTAGAGGAGAGATAAATCATGGAGGTGAAGCATGATACTTTTTGGCACACCTATAAAAGCTTGTGTAGTTACAGATAGAGAAGGTGGGAGTGGTGCATCACTCTAGATTATAAGCCACTTTAGTATTATATGCCATCTTGATATTTTACTTAGGCAGGATTATAATGCCATATGTATGTTTATATATTTTTGTACACATTGGGCTCTTAATAAGTTTTGTGATAACTAAGGTGGTCTTTTACACATCCACCAGGAGGGTTACTACGAGAGAGAATCATCACATACAAAGCCAACTAGGTGCATGTATAGACTCATTTTATACTTTGGCATCACTTTTACTAGCACAAGGAGATATTTTTCATTGGTTAGGATCATTAAGACATTTTGATACGAGGATTTGCCAGACTACATACATGCAATGTAGTTGCCCATTTTCAATAATTTTACATATAAGTACAATTATTTGATATATTATACATTCTTTCTATCGTATGTGTAATACCTATATGCACTCTTAGACTCTCCATTTATGAGTAGTGACAAATGGGGAGAATTTTTTTCCATTTTCTTTCTAGGTTGATCCATAGTAAATCGTCAATACCACGAGAGATTATCTAAGCAGGGCTTGCAACGTCCCCCATGCTAGTGGGGACCGTGTTCTAGACCATTTCACCTAAATTAGAGGAATTAGATCCATGAGCCTAGACAAGCTACCATGTCAAGCACTAGGGGCATCACAAAGTATTGCTATGCATAGTATATATATATATATATATATGTCTACTCTTTTGAGCACGATAGGATCCAATGAGGACTTCCCAAATCTTAAACTCTCATAAGAGGAGAGAAATAGAGGTCCAAGATAGGATGTGATACGTACACATACTTGATAGACTTGGTTAGGTTTCATACCCACCAAGATGTACCATTACATATATCACTCCTTGGATTCGTAGATGACAGGCTTGTTAGATGGCAAAGCTACATGGATAGTACATATGTTCTATGCTATGATGATTGCTATTAGCTAGATTAGAGTATTATCACACACACATCACCCTTGAGATTGAGATATGTAGAGCATCACAAATGATCAGTGAGGACAAGATATGTAAGGTTTGCTATCAAGAATTGAAGTTAGAGGAGCATTATGCTCATATATGCTCAATATACAATTGATTTTTTGTGTTCGTATTGGTGATGGAGTTCTCATGTAACCAATAGGCTATGATAGATGGAACTCAAAGGAGAGAGAGAGAGAGAGAGAGAGAGAGAGAGAGAGAGAGAGAGAGAGAGAGAGAGAGAGAGAGAGAGAGAGAGAGAGCTTTTCCATGCACACAAATTGAAAGGTAGATTGAAAATGATAGGTGAGATGATAGTGAACCCTTTGAATCTTATTTAATGCTAAGTGGTCTAAAAGGTGTTCATACCTAGACACACACTTTTACACACAAAAATGTATGTTCACACACAAGGATGAATAATAAGTAATAAATTTTCCATTGGGGTCATGTATGATTGAACTTGTGATATGAAACCTACAAAAAAAGAAAATGGGAATGTCTTACCTTGAAGGGGCAGTGTCTAATCCTATACGATAATTCTAGAATGGAGATACAAAAGTGAGAGAGGTGCAACGTGAGGATGGTCACAATGTGGTTTTTGGACAAGCTCGAGGACCCAAAGTAAGACATGGTTAGATATGTGCGTCTGTAGCATAGAGGTTGATCAAATGCCAGCGTGGCTTAGAGGCACTAGGCAAATGACCAGAGCTCAAATCTATGGATATAGCTTTTAGGCTAAAGTCAAAGGTCACATATGAAGTGATTACAATCCTCCCTCGAAACATAACTTCTTTGTGAATCAAAGGAAAGAAAATAGAAAGAAATAGAACTCAAAATAGAAAGAAATACAACTTGTTTTGGATTAAAATCTGAGCCAAAAATCCCACACATTTATTTGATATGCTTATGATAGGAATGTCTTAGCCCATGAGTGAGTGTGGCCAATGTCTAATTCCAACCACATTTTTATCTTTTGAAAAATTTTAAATTATTTTTATTTTATATTAATTTTTAAAAAATATTTAAATTCTCCCTTAATGTTGATGTTGAGGGTGACATGGTGAATGTTTACCGCTTGCAAGAGTGTTGCCAAGCACTCAATGCTTGGTGAGTCATTTTTTACTCAATCTCAAAGGTGAGTGCACCGATAGTTTTGATAGTATCATGAGGGGTCTTGATTGGATGTCGAACGGCTCTAATGCAAAAAGCCCCAAATTTTAGAGATGAACTTTAGAGAATTTTTAAAGTAAATAGGAAAACCTCAAATGTGTGAGAAATATCCCCTTTAAGAACTAGGTTGACCAGTGCAGGTAAGTAAAGGACTATGAAGTTCCATATGCAAATCTTGCATGTTTGTTATGTAGCAGTTTACTGATGGTGTTTAGACGTGTGACATGTTTTAAAGTGAAGTACAATGTCGATTAAATACATGGAGAATATCGAAAGGAGAATATGTATACTTCTATAGTTCGAGTCAATGATCATGAGTTTGAACATTCTCATTTTTTGCTATGTTAAATTAGGTTTCTTCTCTTAAAAAAAACAACTTTTTACATCTTGTTGGGTGTTTGTATAAGTTATTGTAACTTGGCACAGTTGTATATTTCTTATGGATGGTGGCCTCCTCAAAATTCCTAGCCTTGTATATGCTATCAACAATTGCTTCTACGTTAACCTCGAAATTATCCTTGAATGGTTGGAATGTTTCTAGGTCTTTCTTCAGTTTCTTGATGGGATTTCTTCGATGTTGTTGGATTCTTATCTCGATGTTGGTCATTTGACCTACGTAATCCTTGCCGTTTTTCTTACATCTTATACTATAGATGAAGTACTTGGTTTTGTGTCTCTACCTTGGTGCTTTTGGAGGACTGGCTCGTGGGTTTTAGTTGCATACAGTTCCGGATGATATGAAAGTATTTGAGTTGGTGGCAAGACTTGCAGTGGTTGAGGTTGCAAGTTTGGCACTAACAGAAGTTTGGTTTCTTCCTGGTTTGCTTCTATCTGCATTTCTGCAAGAAAAGTTGATATTGTTATTATTTTTAAAAATGTTTGAGAAGAATCATGTTTGAGAACTTGCCTGTTACTATGTAGGTTATGTTGCTAAATGGATTGCAGTTCGAACCATATTTTTGGGTGTAGACCTCTTTGCTCAAAAGGTATGTGACCTTCTCGATCGTTATTGCAGGATTGTCACGATCGTGATCATAGTGGTTCTTTTATGACTTCTACCAATTGGTTGAGCAAGATGTTAAATCCGTAGTGTAGCAGCTCAATTGGATATGTTCTGATACCCTTTGTTCTTATGTCCAAAAGTATTTGGAGAATGTTGTTTCTAGCGGATTGTCAACCAAGTCTTCATACTCAAGTTTGAGTTTGTCAAGTATATATCTTTGAGGAGTCCTGCATATTCAGTGCATATGACTTAGCATTATTATTTCAAGTAAGAATGAAGGTTGCGTAATCAGTAGAAGGTTGTGTACCATTTGCGATCTTGTCATTTGATGAAAGACATCGTTCGTTGTCAAGAATTTGAGTGGATGTGGCTATCAGTTTTTGGTGATCGTTGTACATTGAGAAGCCATTGACGTATGTTTGTGGTTTTTGATCGGCGACATTTGCCATTCTCATTTGGTTTGACGTTACGTACTTGTATTTCTGTGTATTTGCACGATGGTTCTCGATTTGACATTGGGTGTTCCTATGGTTTTGAATGTATAGCTAGAACATTTGCATGCATATGTCAATGTGGTTAGGGCAATGAGGATTAAAGTATGTATAGCATTAAAGTATGTATGAAGGCCATGAGGATTCTTTTAGTTCAATGCCTTGTGGACAAAACATGCTTTCACCATGTCATTGCCTGTAAATATGATCGTGTAGATGTCTTCTCTATCTATGCATGCTTCTATTGCAAAATCTTAAGGATTTGAAGCACTTCTTGAAGAAAAGCACAAAAGAGATAATGATCAACCTGAAGGATCAAAGAAAGCAACTAGGAAGAGTGAGCTAGTTCTTCAGCCTTCTTCTTCAAGACTGGAGTAGAGCATAGCTGATGTGCAAAAGCCAAAGATGCAAGAAGACCAAAAGGGCTCAAAGTTAAAGGATTTGAAGCCGAAAAAGCAATTTGGATTCAAGTTGCTATTCGATATCGAGATTTCCACAAACTTGAAAAAGGTACTTGAATTTATACTTGGAGAAGTTTTGGGTATTGCCAAAAGAGAGTTCCATGATGTTATTATTGACATCATAAAAAGAAAGCGCCAAATTATTCAAGAACTATTGCAAGATATGATCCATCGAGAGGCTTTAGTTGTTGCCGAGGCTATTCTCTATGGATTAGAGATTGAGGAGGTTGATTCTCAAGAAGAGATCATCGAGGAATCTACAGATGGATTTCTATGTATGCAGTCCAAGAAATCTCTTCATCCTTTACTTTAGCATGTGCAGTATGATGAGAGCAACGATGCACCTAGATTGGTGCCTCGAAGCCATTTTTCTCGAAGTCACTGGGCTCGTGCGACTACAGAAACTATTGTTAAGCTTGGTGAAACTGAAACTCCTTGCGTTGCACTTTTGGATCATGGTTCCGAGATTAATGTAATTGTGCAAGGTTTATATGATACTAGTAGATGGCCAGTTTGATGTTGATCATGGTTGGCGCATGCCTGCGGTCAACAACACTGCAGGGGATTTATATTCTACTTGTCGAAATTTCAAGATTTCCATTGGAGATTTGGGTGAGTCCTATCATTTCTTTATACAAAACTCTTGTTGCCTATGCATGGATCCGAAGCAAGGATGGGAAGAGAGTTGTTCAGTTCATGACTATTTGTATTAATCATCAACAGAATAAAGATTCCTTGAGGGGTTCCCCTTTTCCAGTAGGAGAGCCAGATTTTTGCTAGGTACCACTGTCTTGCGAGACGATGGTGGTACAAGTCAGGGGAAGCTCTCGCCTCGTGGCATCGACAGTTTTTCCTCATGTATTTATGGTGTATCCATTGAAAGTACTTTGTGTTTTCAGCATATTTTTGATATGCATAGAGCTTCTATATAGTATGTAAAAAGAAAAGAAAAAGAATTAATGATTGTAGGTGTTTTGCAGGAAGAAGACCGGATAGATGGTCTCTATGATGGCCTTTCATGCTCAGATACCATGGAAGAACTTTTGGTTTTGCTAAATGCTAATAATCAAGAGATGTCATATGTCTTATAGGTTCATTCTTTGGTGATGTATTGTGAGATTGCTGATTTCATGCTTCAAAAGAATTTAGGTGCTGAGGATTCTTAGCAAAAAGTATTCCTTGCCGACATAATTTAGCAAAAAGATTTGGGTGTTGCTATTTGTACACATCAAAATTTGTGCTTTCCAGGGTTTTCTCGTCATGAGGTGAAATCTGCAGGTTGTAGCAATGAAGCCTGAGTTCAGACAATATATAAGACAATTGGCAAGAAGGTTCGACCAGTTGTTGCAGGACCACTACCTTTGGACAGTGATGAGATGATTAGAAGAGCTGCTAAGCAACCTCCTTTGCGAGATGCTTCAGGTATTGGACATAAGTTTTCAGCTGAGACATTGAAAGAGATGAAGATTGGGACTAAAGATTTCCTACTTCCTGAAGAGGTAAGATGTTTTGAAGAGATGCTATGCAAACATGAAAAAACTTTTACTTTCTTTTCACATGAGATTGGATGTGTTGATCCTAGGGTTGTGACGCCTATGGTTATTTTCGCCATTCCGCATGTTCCTGGAATCTATGACCAATTCTTATACCGAGGGCTCACTTGCCCAAATTGATAGAGCTCTTGAATGAGCGGATCAAGATGGGAATTCTAGGGCCATCTTCAGCTCCATATTCCAACAGGTGGTTCACAGTTCCTAAAAAGAATGGGACACTCAGATTCATATAGGACCTACAGCCAGTAAATAAGGTCAAGTCACTATTCAAAATGTTGGTGCAGGGCCTATTGTGGATGAGTTTTCTGAGGCTTTTGCTGGACCTGCTATCTATTCTCTTGGTGATCTTTATTTGGGATATAATTAGTTGCAGCTTGCCCTTGAAAGCAGAGATTTGACTATGATGAAGATACCTCTAGGCCTTTTCCAAATGTGTATGATTCCACAAGGAGCTACTAATTCGGTTGCTCATATGATGAATGGGATGAACAAGGTTCTACGAGATTTTATCTATGAGCTTACTATGCCTTTCATTGATGACTTACCTATCAAGGGTTGTATGGAAGAAGGTAAAGATGATTCTTTAGATGAACATGGATGCAAATTCTTTGTGACTTCACATATTCAAGATGTTGAGAAGATTCTTTGTAGACTAGAAGAAGTGAATTGGTGCAAGAGAAGTTCTGATTATTGGTCATATGTGTGGATATTATGGCAAGAAGCCTTCTCCTATGAAGATTGATGCCATAGAAAAGATTGTGGAGACTTGCTCCTTTATTTCGGAGGTTCGTAGGTTTCTTGGAGATTTTGTATTTTATCTTATTTGGATTCCTCACTTTTCTCATATTGTAGATGTTCTTTATCAACTCTTGAGAAAAGGACAATGTTTTTCTTGGGAGATGAAACATACTAAAGCCATTCAGAAACTGAAGAAATTATTGAGAGTCACTCCGACTCTTTGAAATGCAAATTATGAGCGTGGAAGACCTATTATGCTTACTGTTGATACTAGTCCTATTGGCATTGGATGGTATATTGGCCAAGATGATGCATATGGGAATAGGTATGCTATTCAGTTTGGGGCGAAAGTACTAAATGAGCGACGACGAAGGTATCCAAAAATTAAAAGAGAGCTCTTGGGAGTTGTTACGGCTCTCAAGAATGATAGAGACAGTACTTTATTGGAGCTACTCTGGTGGTTGAAACAGATTGTTTGCCTCTTCTAGGTATGATCATGAGTTGATCTACTCCAGATATTGCCATGCTTAGGTGGATTGGGTACATAAAATCCATGAACCCTGAGTTCACGCACATAGCAGGTAAAGACAACCTAGTAGCTGATATGCTTTCACGAGCGAGGTATGAAGACATAGATTTTTCTTGCCATGGCATTGGGGGAGGGGGGGGGGGGGGGTTCATGGGGTTTCCATGTCTTGGGGGGGGAGGGGGCCTTGGGTGGAGTGGGTTTTTTTTTTTTGGGAGGATGGACTTGGGTAGAGTGGGTTTTTTTTTTGGGGGCGAGGGGTTGGGTGGAGCGGGGTTTAAGGGGGAAGGTGCACCATGTCGTGGGGGGGTGAGGTGAGGTGGGGTGGGGTGGGGTGGTGTGAGGTGTTTTGGGGGGGGAGGGCAAGGGGGTTGGGTGGAGCAGGGTTTTCTTAGGGGGAAGGTGCACCATGTCATGGGGGGGTGAGGTGAGGTGAGGTGGGGTGGGAGGGGGGGGGTTTAGGGTGGAGTGAATTTTTTTGGGGGGGTGAGGTGTAGTGGGTTGAGCATGGTTTTTTGAGGTGAGGTGAGGTGAGGTGAGGTGGGGTGGGGTGGGGAGGGGGGGGGGGGATGAGGGTGTGATGTGTCGTGGGGGTGAGGTGGGTTGAGGGAGGTTTTTTGAGGTGAGGTGGGGTGGGATGGATGGATGGAGCGGGTTTTTTTTTGAGGGAGGGGGGGGATTGTGCCATGTCTTGGGGGGGTGCGGGGGGTTGGGTGGAGCGCGGTTTTCTTAGGGGGGGAAGGTGTGTCATGTCGTGGGGGGGTGAGGTGAGGTGGGGTGGGGTGGGGTGGTGTGAGGTGAGGTGAGGTGGGGAGGGGGGGAGGGTCGGGTGGAGTGGAGTGGAGTGGAGTGGAGTGGGGTTTTTTTTTCGGGGGGGTGAGGTGGGGTGCGTTGAGTGGGGATCTTTTGAGTTAAGGTGAGGTGGGGTGGGATGGGGGGTTTTTTGAGAGGTTGGGGGGGGATGAGGGTGTGCCGTGTCGTGGGGGGGTGAGGTGGGGTGGGGTTGTGCCATGTCATGGGGGGGGTGGGAGGTTAGGTGGAGTGGGGTTTTCTTAAGGGGGGAAGGTGTGCCATGTCGTGGGGGGGTGAGGCGAGGTGGGGTGGGGTGGGATGAGGTGAGGTGGGGAAGGGTTGGGGGTTTTTTGAGAGGTGGGGGGGGGATGAGGGTGTGCCGTATCGTGGAGGGGTGAGGTGGGTTGAGCGGGGTTTTTTGAGGTGAGGTGGGATGGGATGGATGGAGCTAGGTTTTTTCAGGGGGTTGCCATGTCATGGGGGGAAGGGGGAGACTTGGTTGGAGCAGCGTTTTTTCGGGGGAGGGGGGAGACTTCGGGGGAGTGGGTTTTTTTTTTTTCGGGGGGGGGGGGGGGGGGGTTTGGTTGGTGCCATGTCATGGTTGGAGGGGGTTGAGTGCCATGAGATAACATGACCCCCCTTCCAAATAGATCATGGCACGACACGATGGGACCCCCCCAATGACACGACACGACACAACGTGCTGCGCCCCCCTTCCCCTCCCCAACATAACATGACATCCCCCCCCAATGACACGACACGATGCAACGCGCCCCCCTCCCCCTCCCCAACATAACATGACATCCCCCCCTCCCCATGACACGACGCGACACGACGCGACGCGCCCCCCTCCCCCTCCCCCTCCCCAACATAACATGACATCCCCCTCCCCCCCCAAACATAACATGACATCCCCCCCATGACACGACACGATGCAATGCGATGCACCCGCCCACCTCCCCCTCCCCAACATAACATGACATGCGCTGTGCCCCCCGCCCCCTCCCAAACATAACATGACATCCCCCCCATGACACGACACGACGCAACACGATGCACCCGCCCACCTCCCCCTCCCCAACATAACATGACATGCCCCCCCTCCCCCCCCCCCCCCCCCCCCCCCCCCAATGACATGACGCAACGCGACGTGCCGTGCCCCCCTCCCCCTCCCAAACATAACATGACATCCCCCCCCTCCCCATGACACGACATGATGCGACGCACCCCCCTCCCCCTCCCCAACATAGCGTGACTTCCCCTCCCTCCCCATGACACGACGCGACGCGACGCACCCCCCTCCCCCTCCCCAACATAACATGACATCCCCCCTCCCCCTCCCCCTCCCCCCCCCCTCCATCACACAATGCAGCGTGCCGCGCCCCCCTCCCCCTCCCCAACATAACATGACATTCCGGCCCCCCCCACCCCATGACACAATGCGACGTGCCGCGCCCCCTCCCCCTCCCCAACATAACATGAAATTCCCCCCCCCCCCCCCCCCCCCCCCATGACATGACGCGATGCGACGCGGCCCCCTCCCCCTCCCCCTCCCCAACATAACATGACATCCCCCCTCCCCTCCCCCCCATGACACGACACGACGCGACGGGCCCCCCTCCCCAACATAGCATGACATCCCCCCCTCCACCTCCACCTCCCCCTCCCCAACATAACATGACTCCCCCCCATGACACAATGCACCCCCCTCCCCCTCCGCAACATAACATGGCATCCCCCCCATCAGACGACACGATGTGATGACACAACGCAACGCGCCCCCCTCCCCCTCTGCAACATAACATGACATTCGCCCCCCATGACACAATGCGACGTGACACAGCCCCCTCCCCCTCCCCAATATAACATGACATCCCCCCCCCCCCCCCCCCCATGACACGACACGACCTGACGCGACGCGGCCCCCTCCCCCTCCCCAACATAGCATGACATCCCCCTCCCCTCAACACACATACACACCCATTATCCCCCCCAAACAAATCGGCCCCTCCTCCCCCCCACCTTCCTCAACACATGCCATGTCGCGCCTTGACACGCCCTCCCCCCCCTCCAACATTCTCTCCCCCCCCCCTTCCCTCCAAAATTCGCCCCCCCTTCCCCCCCTCCAAAATTCGCCCCCCCTCAACACACACAACACCATGTCGCAACGTGCCCTCCCCCCCTACCCCCCCCCCCCCCCTCCCCTCAGCATGCCATGATGACGCGACGCGATGCACCCTCCCCCCAAAAACAATTTCAAGCTTTGTAGGTATGCCTTGCCGTTGGAACCGATTGCACCTATAAGGGTAGTGGTGCTTGCTCCATCGAAACACTCCTTGGAGATCCAAGGGAGGGTGAGGTGAGGCGTATGGTCCCCACATCTGTCTAGTTGTGCGAGGAGTGCCTCGTGAGCAAATACCATGTACCCCCTACCGAACGGTTAGGCTCAAGTGACTTGTGGTGATCCTTGCGAGGACATAGCATCGTGGCGGTCAACATGTGCCCACTAGGCGGTGAGGAGAGAAGTGCGGTGCCTTGAATAGTATTGGGATGGGTGACCTCCCGGGAAGTCCTGGTGCTACACCCTTTTGCATGCTTGTCTCGAGACCATGGCATGGCAATCCCCTCGCTTTGCCATGTCTCGAGACAAGCATGCAAAAGAGTGCAGCACCATGGCATGGCGCCTCCTCTCCTCGTCGCGATTGTCTTTGTGTACGTCGTGCATGGTCCCTCCCTGTGCCTCGCTTTCACGTGATACCCCCTCCTCACTATGCGAGGTTTTTTTGGAGAGGAGGGTGTGCCATGTTGTGGGGGGGTTCGGTGGAGCAGGGTTTTCCGAGGAGGGAGGGTGTGCCATGTTGTGTGGGGGGGTTGTTGCAACGGGGGTTTCTGAGGAGGGAGGGTGTGCCATGTCACAGGGGGGTTGTGTGGTGCCATATCGTGGGGGGTTTTTTAAGGAGGTCCGCCGGGGGGTGGGTGGTTCCATGTCGTGGGAGGGGGTTGTGCAGTGGGGCGTGTGTGCCGTGTCATTGCGGAGTGGGGTTTTTGAGGAAGGAGGGTGTGCCATGTCGTCAGGGGCTCGATGGAGCAGGGTTTTTCGAGGAGGGAGGGTGTGCCATGTTGTTTTGGGGGAGGGGGTTCTGGAGCGGGGTTTTCTGAGGAGGGAGGGTGTGCAATGTCGTGGGGGGGTTGGGTGGTGCCATGTCATGGGGCGGTTTTCTGAGGAGGTCCGCCGGGGGATGGGTGGTTCCATGTCGCGGGAGGGGGTTGTGTGCAGTGGGGCGTGTGTGCCATGTTATTGTGGAGGAGCGCGGTTTCTAAGGAGGGAGGGTGTGCCATGTTGTGGGAGGGTGAGGTGGGGTGGGGGGGTGTGCTGTGTCATGGGGGGGTGAGGCGGGGTGGCGGGGGTATGCCGTGTCGTGGGGGGGGGTGAGGTGAGGTGGGGTGGGTTAAGCGGGGTTTTTTGAGGTGTGGTGGAGTGGTGTGGATGGAGGGGGGTTTTTTTAGGTGGGGTGCGAGGGGGATGCACCGTGTTGTGGGGGGGTGAGGTGGGGTGGGGGAGGTATGCCGTGTCGTGGGGGGGTGAGGTGAGGGGGGGTGGATTGAGCGGGGTTTTTTGAGGTGTGGTGGGGTGGTGTGGATGGAGCGGGGTTTTTCAAGGTGGGGTGTGGGGGGGATGCACTATGGCGTGGGGAGGTGAGGTGGGATGGGGGGGTGTGCCGTGTCGTGGGGGGGTGAGGTGACATGGGGTGGGTTGAGCGGGGTTTCCTGAGGTGGGGTGGGGGGGTGTGCTGTGTCATGGGGGGGTGTGAGGTGAGGTGGAGTGGGTTGAGCAGGGTTTTTTGAGGTGTGGTGGGGTGGTGTGGATGGAGCGGGGTTTTTCCAGGTGGGGTGGGGGGATGCACCGCATCATCCAAACTGACATTACTCCATCCATAAATTGTTTGCAAGTATCTCAAGGGACGCACAAAGAATGGAGTACGTACAGCCTTCATACAACGGAGTAGATGATGCTACATATAGTGGATCATCTGGCTTCGTAGAGTGACCTTCTCCCTGAACCGGTTGCGAAAATAGATGGTGTACCCTGTTGTCCAAAATCTCATCCTCTACGACTTGATGGGGCATTTCATGAGGGCTACTATCATGGTCGTCAGTCTCTACTCTTCTTGAAGACTCTGCCTCCTTGTGTCGATGTTTTGCAGCCTCTCAACGCTCGGGAGGGAGCATCTGAGGATGTGGCACCGCATCCTTCTCAACCACAAAAGGGAGTTTCATGTACGTTGATATATAATTCTCATAACATAGACATGCAATCTTAGTGGTAAAAAAAACAATGAATACCGGTGATTTTTCTCGGTCCCATTCTTCATACAAGCTGAGGTGTGACATTGCAATTCAACGTGCTTGAAAAATACACCCTCGACAACGATCACACATGCATTTAATTTTTCATCGTAGCCATGCATCTCGATTATGAAGATGCAATGTTTCATCCTCACTTGAGGATGAAACATTGACTCATCAGCTTGCACCGCACTAGGTGATGACGACGTCGACATGGTTAAACCTAATTCATGACAACATCAAAATATTTATCATTCATATGTTTACATAAGATCTCAATTTTAGATACACAAAAATCATCATAAATACATTAAAACTTATGATAAGAATTCACTATCAAAACTTATCTTAAAAACAAAAAATTATGATAAAGCCTAAATGCGCGTCTATATCCACGTTTACCTACGCGTCTATATTGGCGTCTATTTCCGTGTCTATGTTCGCGTCTATACTCGCGTCTACCCGAAAAATAGATGCGCAAAAATAGACGCACACGTCAAAATTCAAACCATACTTAAATCATTTCTTTTCAAACTGCGCCTTTCCTTTCCTGCGTTTTTTGCGGTTCTGAAGCTTGAATTTAGCCGACATGCAGTCTCTTCATGCCTCACCTCCTCATGACTCACCTCTTCTTTCATTTCAAACACACAAGAAGGGAAAAAGGAAAGCCAAGGAGAGGAAGAAAGAGAGAACAAGAGAGAGGAGAACAAGAAGAAGCAGCAAGCAAGCAAGCAAGCAAGCAAGCATCAAGGGAGGGTAACTTACCAAGGAGAGGAAGAAGGAGAAGGAAGAAGCGCCACCACCCACCACACCAAACACCCAAGGTGAGTCTCTCTCTCTCTCTCTCTCTCTCTCTCTCTCTCTCTCTCTCTCTCTCTCTTTGTTTCTCTCTTCCTCTCTTTGCTCTGTCTGTGTATTTAGTATTTGTGATTCCATTATGTATTGCATTTTGTAAATCATCAATGGCAGTCGTCGGCCTAAAATCAACCGACCGAGCGCGTCTGATAGCGCGTCTACATTTCAGTGTAGATGCAGATATAGACACAAAAAATATTTCCTCTCATAGCGTCTGAGGGCGCATCTTAGTGGGCGTGTGCTCTACAGTGTACACGCGATGATACACGCGCGGCAGAGAAGGTTGACCTGCAGTCTACACGCGATTATACACGCGCATTGACTTGGAATGCACGTGTGACAGTGCATCTGTGCTGCATCTTAAATGTGCAGATAGACGCGCTGGACAGAAGGTTCACTCTGGAGCACGTCTGAGGGCGTGTCTAACCTGCAATTTAGACGCGGGGATACACGCGCCAAGTCTCCCAGTTCTGATAGTAAACAATATATTTTTGCAATGATGAATGTGACCAATCCCATGTTTGTGTTTATCAGTTTTCTTCTTTAAGAGAAGCATTAGCACTTAAGTGTTATGCTCAATGTCTAAAGAAAGCTCTTTGAAAATGTAGGTAATATATGATTTTTTGTATGCAAATAAATTTGTCTTTTTCCTGTGTTTTTTTTGCAGATGTCGTATCTTGGTTCATCTAGCAATGACTCGGATGTGGATCACATGAATGATACATTGGCCTCCTTTGTGTTGAGAATCAGTAATCACACTCACTAAACAGCCTCTTTGTATGGAGCTTCAGGGCCAAGGACATGCAGGCTAACCTATCCCATATGCACAGTGGTGCCTACTGCAGTTTCCTACTTTCCTATAAAGCATTGTACTTACTTCCTTTTCTTAATGCAATGATAGTACTCTTTTCTTTTTAGTGAAGTGTCAGTGTCATTGTCCACATACACAAGATTGTGTTTATGAGTCCAAGACTCAATCTTGGAACCTAATTCACTTGTGTAACAAACAGTGTCTTTGTCTTCTCCATCATGAGTCCACACTTCTCCTTCCATCCACCATAACTCATTGCCATGCTCTAGATCCCGTAAGTCTAACATGGTATCAGAGCGCAACTGAGCATGGCTTAGCATGGTTCAGTCCTCTCTCTGCTCTCTCAGTTTCTCACAATCTCTATCCAGCTCAGCTCAAGTGTTTGACTTCATCTCCAACTCCATTTTCACTCTCTACCTCTGTTGGAGGAGCTGGATCTCCACTTATAGGGCATATCTTCACTTGCTTCCTTCTGAGAAATTGTTCCTCACTTCAAGGCGCTTCATCCCAGCACCTCAATCCATAAGATTGGTGACCCGTAACTCCAGCATTGCGAAAATTCATCGTCGTTGTCCAAACTGCACTGTTGCTGATTCGTACGTCATATTCTGCCTGCACACATCGCGATGCTGATGAAGATCATAGGGCTTTGATAGGCCTTGGAAAGAGCTACATTTCTATAAAAAAAGTTTTGGAAATGATCAACCATAGCTCCTGCAATCTGCAAAAAACCAGGCCTCTCTCTGAAACCCTAAACTGTTAGCCATAGCCAAAATCTCTCAAGCTTCTTTTTTCCTCATTTTTCTCACTCCTGACACTAAACCAAGCTAAAGCCCACTCTAATCCATTGACCCAGCATCAAATCAAGGAGGGGAAGGACCTGAGAAGATTGAAGAATGACCGAACGATCCCGAACAAGAAGAATCAAGCTCAACATCAACACTGACATAGTGTATTTTCACACTGTCATTAACTGTATCTCTTGACACATTGCAATCTACACTTCTACTGATAAAATCTCAAAATTCTAGTGTTGATTTGCTGCTGATCTTGCAACCTCAACATGGGAAAAGACTCTCCAAATGCTCGATTCAAAGGAGTCGGGTTTCACACCTGATAAACCCGCATCAAGCTCATCTTGATGAAAAAGGGTCTCTGGGCCATCACAAATGGCAAAGAGAAGAAACCTCGGGACGTGGACCTTGCAACTACTTGGCAAAAGAATGATGACAGAGCCTAGGCCATTATCAAACTGGAGCTAGACGACAGTTATATCCACCATGTGGATAACTGTGAGACCTCACAGGATACATAGAAGAGACTTGACACCTTGTTCGGTGCACAATCTAAATCATCAAAGTATGGTCTCCTAATTGAGTTCTTCAGGCTTGAAATGAAGTCCAGCACATCACTTGCCACACATCTAAATTACATGGAAGGACTCCTAACCCAACTTGCAGGAATCAACATTAAAATGGACGAAGATGTTTGCATCGATGTTCTACTTAAGAGTTTGCCTCCTGAATATAATAATGTATCAACAACTTTAATCAGCCAGCCAAATCCTGAACTTGTTGATATCCAGGCATCACTGTTAGAAGAGGAAAAGAAGCTAAAAACTAAGGAAGAACCAAGTACCTCTAGAGATGAGCATGCATTATATGTTGGCAACAGGTTCAAAGGCAAGAAGGATCAGCTCTTCTGTGACTTCTGCAAAAGGACCGAACACACCGAGAAGTTCTGCCACGCAAGAAAGAGATCCCAAAAGGCCTATCTAGTCGCAGTCAAAGAAGAAGAAGAAAATGGAGCAAAAGAAGAAGAAGAAGAAGACCACCAAGAGAAGGACAAACCTCATTAGTCCTTCTATTCAGATAGAATTTTTTAGTTTTGTATTTCCTTGCCCTAATTCTTCCTGCCATAAGCTTTGTAAAATCCTCATGTAACTTGGCATTACAGTCCCTGTACACTTTGTGAGGCCCCTGTTACAGCCTGTGGATGTCCATCATGTTTTGGTGCCCACACTTAGCCTTTTCTGTGACAGCCTCTGGTGTCTACCATATTTGTGGTGTACCCACACTTTGCAGGTGGTTCTCATTATAGCCTCTACACACTTTGTGCCTTTCTAGTTGTGATTGAGGAGGGGTGTCGAGAATCAGCAATCACACTCACTAAACAGCCTCTTTGTATGGAGCTTCAGGGCCAAGGACATGCAGGCTAACCTATCCCATATGCACAGTGGTGCCTACTGCAGTTTCCTACTTTCCTATAAAGCATTGTACTTGCTTCCTTTTCTTAATGCAATGATAGTACTCTTTTCTTTTCAGTGAAGTGTCAGTGTCATTGTCCACATACACAAGATTGTGTTTATGAGTCCAAGTCTCAATCTTGGAACCTAATTCACTTGTGTAACAAACAATGTCTTTGTCTTCTCCATCATGAGTCCACACTTCTCCTTCCATCCACCATAACTCACTGCCATGCTCTAGATCCCGTAACTCTAACACTTTGGTAGGGGGGTCAATGCATTTTTTGGAGGTTTTCCTAGTAGGGAAGACTTCATGGGAGAGATGACCAGACACCTTGGCTGCTCTCTCACATCGGACGAGGTGTTCAGTGTCATATCTGGGACGCCTCTAACGTCTTTGCCTAGCACTACTTCCCAGACTCCACATGCAGGTACTCCATATGCAGGTACTCCACGTGCTCCACATGCATCGGCTGAAGCACAAGAATCTGCAGAAGCATGTGCATCTGCAGAAGCTCGTGCGTCCAGCAAGGCAGAGGGTAGTCAACAGAGAGGGAGGAGGGAGAGTTGAGGGGGAGGGCGAGGCTTGTGTGGGGGTTGCCTAGGAGGTGGCAAACGATCACCCTCACCAGTAGATCACGTAGAGGAGGTTGTATGCCAGTACTATAGAGTTACAAATGCTGGTGGCATCTTTCATGATGATGAGGGAAGGGATGTAATGGCGTACATGAGGAGCGTCGTGCATGCGACGTATAAAGATTGTTTCATTGCCTTCAAAAATCAGAAAAGCGGCTTGTGGCAGGAGGTGTTGAGGGCAGTCCATAGGAGGTACCCAAATCCTAAGGGTCAGCGATTCTTGGATGATTGGGGACGCACAAAAGTGAGGGTATGCTTCACAACAAAAGATCCCACCTCATGACACGGGCCAGGGACTCACTGCGGAGGCTGGAGGAGGGGCGTCATAATTCAAATTTAAAAAAGAAATTAAATATATATTTTTTTAAATGATATTTTTTTTCGTTTGCGTCTACCAGTGCTTGTAAAAGCACGTCTACCAGCGTGTCTATATGTGCTTGTATATGTGCATCTATTGCGCATCTATTTGTGTGTGTAACTTCATTGATACATGTGGTTATAGATGCAAAATGGTAGATGTGCAAATAGACGTGCAGATAGACGCGCCCATAAGAATTTCTCTATACTCAAAAATTACGTCTAAATGTGCATTTATGAGGCCTTTTTGTTGTAGTGTCTGGTATTGTTTTTCTATGTCAAGTGATAAGATTACGTGAAAGAACGAGTGCCTAACATGTTAATTAAAGAAGCTGATTGTTACATGTCCAACTAATGTGCTAGGTAATTAAATAACTAGAACAACCCGAGGAAAGTGCGGAGGATGGGCCATAGGTCCATCCTACGAATGGGTGGTCCCGATTGACCGAGAAATTTTCTCAAATCACGATGGACAATTAAGCTTTGCATCCCTCTCGTTTCCCATTCTCCTTGAACCAAGTGCAGCATGAATCAGCTTCGGACTTGGTGTTTCTGCGTAAAGTAGTTCGCTTGGGTTTGACACTAGTGGCTGATAGGAAATGACCAATCGAAAAAACCCTAATTCAGGTCGATCCTAAGTGGGAACGGCCGAAATACTTCCGCTACATGGCAGACGCGGAAAGCCCTAGATCGCAAACCCCGTAACATTCCATGGGAGTGCCGGGCGTAGCTTTCCAGACATCCTTTTCGATGGGCTGCTAAGACGTGTCCTAAAAATACAAGTGGACACGTTACAGTTGGTATCAAAGTGAATCAACAACCGAATTGTTTTATGAAATCTTAATAGGAAGAAGTAAAGCAAATGTTGATGTTCCAAACATTTCTTTACCTTCAATGCTGTCTTGCAGAATTACGAATCCTGGAACAAGTTCTTGGTATTTCGAATCACGTTTATGACTGCAATGCATTCTACGCATTATAGACAAAGGGTTGAGATGATGAACATCCTGGACCAAATCTACTTCATTGCCAAGGAAACATTCTACAAAAGATTCATTCCCCAATGGAGAAAGCACAATGCCATTCTAATGAAGTCCCTCTGTGACGGTCTGTTTTCACTACCCTCTGAAGCGGTAGAAAGTTGTATCACAGTTGCAAAGTTTCTCCCACAAAAATGAAGAGTAGAACAGAGAGAATGAGTATCAATAGAGGATTTGGCCTTCATTGAAGAATTTCCAGACATTATCAAGTGGGCAATAGTCAAGAAGCTTTAGGAGTCGTGGTCTGTGGAGGTTCACAAAAATAAGAAGGAACAGAGCTAGGACTTGTTCGTAGACGCTCAACAGCAAGATACGTGGGACGCTTGGTGTTCTAAAAATATTTTGTTTGTCCAATTGGAAACCCACTGGAAATTGGTAGATAGAGTGTTTTTCACAACATACACTGTTGAAACCATTAGGAGCTGGCATTACTATGATGATGGCACCAACACAATGCTTAGACGTATGCATTTTGACACCTTCAGAACCGAATACCTTCCTCTGTGCAGTGGCATGAAAGAAAAATTTAGAGACGTTGAAAAGAAAGAAGTAAAATAAATGTTGGCAAGAGAGTCCTCCAGCTGAAGCCTTTTGTTATCCCTCTGTGGAGCACTAACAACATAGTGGAGTCAACCCCCTGATGAATGACTCAATAAAGAGGCAAGTGCTAGAACGACTTCAGAGGTACGTGAGAAGAGAGAAAGCAAGAATCAAAGCCGAGAATGACCTAGCAAGAGAAGCCGCCTTTGACGCCCTTGCAGAACTCTTTACAAAAGTCCCAATGGCACATCAAGCCCTTCCTCCTCCTGCTGGAGATCCACTTCCAAGCCAGATCCGTCCTTGAAATATTGATGACAGGCCAGCGAATGTAGTCCCGTTGCCAATTTTTAAGGGAGATTACAATGGGTGGATGCACGGTGTCGTGGGGGGTGAGGTGGGGTTGGGGAGGTGTGCTGTGTCGTGGGGGGTGAGGTGAGGTGGGGTGGATTGAGCAGGGTTTTTTGAGGTGTGGTGGGGTAGTGTGGATGGAGCGGGGTTTTTCAAGGTGGGGTGGGGGGATGCACCACGTCATGGGGAGGTCCGGTGGGATGGGAGGGGTGTGCCGTGTCGTGGGGCTGGGGGTGTGCTGTATTGTGGGGGGGTGAGGTGAGGTGGGGTGGGTTGAGCGGGGTTTTTTGAGGTGGGGTGGTGGGGGTGGATGTGCGGTGTCATGGGGGGGTGAGGTGGGGTTGGGGGGTGTGCCGTGTCATGGGGAGGAATGAGGTGAGGTGGAGTTGGTTGAGCGGGGTTTTTTGAGGTGTGGTGGGGTGGTGTGGATGGAGCGGGGTTTTTTGAGGTGGAGTGCGGAGAGGATGCGCCATGTCGTGGGGGGGTGAGGTGGGGTGAGGGGTATGCCGTGTCGTGGGGGGGTGAGGTGAGGTAGGGTGTGGTGGTTTTTTGAGGTGTGGTGTGGTGGTCTGGATGGAGTGGGGTTTTTTGAGGTGGGGTGTGGGGGCGGATGCGCCGTGTCGTGGGGGGTGAGATGGGGTGGAGGGGTGTGCCATGTCGTGGGGGGTGAGGTGAGGTGGGGTGGGTTAAGTGGGGTTTTCAAAGGTGCGCTGGGGTGGTGTGGATGGAGCGGGGTTTTTCGAGGTGGGGGGGTGAGGTGGGGTTGGGTATGGGGTTTTTTGAGAGGCGAGGGGAGGGGGGATGAGGGCGTGCCATGTCGTGGGGAGGTGAGATGGGGTGGGGTGGGTTGAGCGGGGTTTTTTGAGGTGAGTTGGAGTGGGATCGACGGAGCGGGGTTTTTTCATGTGGTTTCCATGTCATGGCGAGGGGGGGGGGGGAGGTTGTGCCATGTCGTTGGGGGGGAGGGGGGGATTGTGCCATGTTGTAGGGGGAGGGGGGCTTGGTGGAGCACGGTTTTCTAAAGGGGGGAAGGTGCCTCGTGTCGTGGGGGGTGAGGTGGGGTGGGTTGAGCGGAGTTTTTAGAGGTGAGGTGAGTTGGGGTGGGGGGTTTTTGGAGAGGCGGGGGGGGGGATGAGGGTGTGCCGTGATGTGGGTTGGGATTGTGCCATGGCGTGGGGGGGGGGGGGGGTTTCATGGGGTTTCCATGTCTTGTGGGGGAGGGGTCTTGGGTGGAGTGGCTTTTTTTTGGGGGGGGCGGTGGGGGGAATGGACTTGGGTGGAGTGGGATTTTTTTTTTCTGGGAGGATGGACTTGGATAGAGTGGGGGTTTTTTTTTGGGGGGGGAGGGGCGGGGGGTTGGGTGGAGCGGGGTTTTCTAAGGGGGAGGGTGCACCATGTCGTGGGAGGGAGAGGTGAGGTGGGGTGGTGTGAGGTGTTTTGGGAGGGGGAGGGCCGGGGGTTGGGTGGAGCGGGGTTTTCTTAGGGGGAAGTTGCACCATGTTGTGGGCGGGTGAGGTGAGGTGAGGTGAGGTGAGGTGAGGTGGGAGGGGGGGTTTAGGGTGGAGTGAAGTTTTTTGGGGGGGTGAGGTGGGGTGGTTTGAGAAGGCTTTTTTGAGGTGAGGTGAGATGAGGTGGGATGGGGAGGGGAGGTGATGAGGGTGTGATGTGTCGTGGGGGGTGAGGTGGGTTGAGCGGGGTTTTTTGAGGTGAGGTGGGGTGGAATGGATGGAGCGGGTTTTCTTTTGGGGGAGGTAGCTGCAGCATGATCTGCCTATATTTGCTGACATATTCTTTCATCTTTCCCTGTGTTTGCTTGAGGTTCCTCCATT
The DNA here is from genome assembly GCF_053477565.2 of Lygodium microphyllum. Lineage (NCBI taxonomy): Eukaryota > Viridiplantae > Streptophyta > Polypodiopsida > Schizaeales > Lygodiaceae > Lygodium > Lygodium microphyllum. Next base: position 163,076,299 of record NC_141141.1, on the reverse strand, counting down.
CATCTCTCACTTTGAATTTTTCCATCTTTGGAATGAAGTAGTCCTTCAATTCTTCCTGGAGTTCTTCCCACGAAAAGATGGTGTGGCCTTGCTCTTGTTCCAGCAGGTATCAACTGGCAGCGTCCTACTCCAAGTAAATGGCTACCACCTCCGCCTTTCTGTCTTCGATTATCCGTGAATACTTCAAGTACCTATCTTCCTCTGCGATCCATTTCTTCAGAACCAACCCATATCTCTCTCCCTTGTACTTGGATGGTTGGGGCATCTTGAATTTTTCATAATCATCCTCTGAACTATCACTATCTTCCTCTTCTTTACGGTGGTGCAACATCTCTGCTCACTGTAAACTTACGAGTAGAAGGGTTATAGCATCTATATCCTTTCTGCTTTGCAGAAAGTAACCAATAAAGATGCACTTCTCAACTTTTGGATCCAATTTGGATCTCAACTCATCTGGCACTTGAACATAGGCAGTGCAACCAAAAATTTTCAAATGAGAAATATCTGGTTTCCTACCAGTATACCTCTCCTCTGGAGTCATGCCATGTATTGCTGCAGTGGGAGTGCTGTTCATTATGTAGACTGTTGTAGCAACTGCCTCAACCCAATAAAAATCTGAAAGGTCTTTTTCATTGAGCATGGCACGAGATACCTCTCCAATATGCCTGTTTTTTCTTTCTGCAATTCCATTTTGCTGTGGGGTATGACTACATGAATATTGCTGCTTTATGCCATGCTCCTGCAAGAACCTTGCAAACTCATTTGAGAGGTACTCTTCCCCTCCATCTGACCTTAGGCATTTTATTTGTAGGCATGTTTCTTTTTCAACCATAGCTTTAAGAGTTTTGAAATGCCCAAAAACTTCACTTTTCTTTTTCATAAAATACACCCAAACTTTTCTGCTATAGTCATCAATAAAAGTGACAAAATAATGACAGCCTCCAATAGATGCAGCTTTAGTAGTCCACACATTAGAGTGGATTAATTTCAATGGCTTCTTACTCTCTTGAACATGTCTAGGAAATGGTTTCCTTGCCTGTTTTCCAAATTGATAGGCTTCACATACCTTATGCATTTCTGCAACCTTGAATTTAGGTAATCCTGCAACAATATGGGCTTGCATTAATTTAAGTCGTTGTACATTAACATGACCAATGCGTTTATGTTAGATATCAATATCTGCAACTACACCGGTCCCATGTGCAAACATTGCTGTACTCAATTCAGGCATGTTTGCATCCAATGTAAACATTCTACCTTTCTTCTTTCCTTTTGCTATAAAGCAACCTTTATTTTTCATATCCTCAACAAAGCATCCATGAGAATTAAATCTGACCTGCAAGCCCTGCTCAACCATCCTGTGAGTTTTGTCCAAACATTCCAAGTGCAGGAGAGGATGTTGCAGTGAATCATCGTCCCCCAAACGCTCTTTGATAGCCACTCGCAAAGATGGAAATTCTAGTTCAACAAGGAAAACAGCTTCTGTACCATACACTAGTTGGAAGTGTGTCTGTCCTGTAGCTGCCTTATGGGAAGTTCTGTACGCCCAGAGGGCCTCTGTAAGTCTATCATCCCAATCACAACAATGTGCAACAATCATCCTTGTAAGGATCAAGTAGAGGATGCGATTGGTGACTTTGACTTGGCTGTTGGCTTCAGGGTAGTAAGAAGTGGACTTGCGATGGTGGATCTTATACAGCTCTGTCAACTCTTCCATGACTTTATTAATGAAATGAGTGCCTCTGTCACTTACCAGCTCTAGGGGACTACCAAAACGGGTGATGATATTCTCCTACAGGAATAGGGCCACATTGTTACCATCATCCCGCTTTAGGGCTTTAGCTTCACACCACTTTGTAACATAATCCGTATATACGAGGATGTATCTGTTCTATTTTCTTCTGGTGGGAGGATCGATTGGGCCGATGAAGTCGATGACCCACTTCTCGAACGGCTTCAAAGGAAGGATAGGTTGCAGTGGCATAGTGCTGGTCTTGGTGGGTTTCCCCATCCTCTGATAGGCATCATATCTCTTGCAGTAGTCATAGGCATCCTTATGAATGGTCGGCCACCAGTAACCTGCTAGCAGAGCCTTCCTGGCTGTAGCTTCTCCTGCAAAGTGGCCTCCACATGGCTCGTCATGGAAAGCCTTCAAAACAATCCCAATCTCATCTCCTGCAACACATATTCTGAGTGCTTCATCTTTGCCTTTCTTGTACAATGCATCGCCCAACAGGGTGTAGGGGGCTGATTCTAACATAAGCTTCTTCCTTTCCCGACTAGAAATGCCAGGAGGGTACTGTTGGGTTGCCAACAGATTGGCAATGTCTGCATGCCAGGGGGTTACAGTTTCTACCAGGAATAGGGAAGCATCAGGGAGGTCTGGATCATCCTGCTTCTCGTCTGCAGTCTGCAGGATACGCGACAGATGATTAGCAAAAACATGGGAATGACCAAGTTTGGTAATTACCTCAAAGTCAAACTCCTGGAATAGAAGGAGTCATCTTATCATTCGTCCTTTCACGTCTGCTTTGTTCATCAGGAAGGACAGGGCCTCATGATCCACATAAAATTCAAAGTGGGTAGACAGTAGGTAGTGGCACAACTTCTCTAGGCCAAACACCATTGCCAAGTACTCCAGCTTGGTCACTATATAGTTCCGCTCTCTATGAGTGACTTTCCAACTTGCATAATATATCGGTTGATCTAATTAGAGGGGCCCTTTTGACATAGGACAACACCTAGCCCTTCAATTGATGCATCAGTGTGTACATGAAACTCCTTCGTCCAATCAGGAGGTTGTAGGATGGGTGCCTCAATCAAACACTGCTTCAGAGTGTTGAAGGCTTTGTCACATTATTCCTTCCAAATAAACTCTGCATCTTTCCTTAGAAGCTTGTGCAAGGGGGTTGCCTTTATTGCAAAATGGGCTATGAACCTTCTGTAGTAACCCACATGGCCTAGGAATCCCCTCAACTGTTTGAGGTTGGTGGGTGCTGTCAAAGCTGCGATCTTCGCAGGGTTTGTTGATATCCCTTGTGCAGAGACAATGTGGCCCAATAGAACTCCAGAAGAGACTCCAAAGATGCATTTGTCGAGGTTGAGGGAGATCCCATACTCTCGGCATCGGTCAAAGTATTGTTCCAAATGTCCCCAGTGTTCACGGATCAAACTATAGACACAGAAGTCATCCAAATATACCTCAATAAAGTCGTGTAGATGTGGTCATCATGACTTGCTGGAAGGTAGCAGGGGCATTGCAGAGCCCAAACAGCATCACTCGATAAGCGTAGGTCCCCCATTCTGTTGGTGAAGGTTGTTTTGGACTGATCTTCTTCTGCTATCTGGACCTGGTTATATCCACTGAAGCCATCTAAAAAGGAGTAAAGCTCATGTCCTGCCACTGTGTCTAACAGCTAGTCTGTAAAAGGGATAGGAAAGTGATCCTTCTTCATCTTGGAATTCAACTTGCAGAAATCCACACATATACGAAGCTTGCTATTCTTCTTGGGTACAACCACGATGGGTGAGACCCATTCACTGTTGGCCACTGGATAGATGAACTCCGCTTCTAAAAACTTCAGCAGCTCTACTTTCACGAGTGTGAAATAATTTGGGTTCATTCGCCTCTGTCATTGCCGTACTGGCTTGGAATCAGGCTCCAAGTCAATATGATGCTGACATATTGTGGGATCAATCCCCTTTAGGTCTTTGTAGGACCATGCAAACACGTCCAAATTCTCTTTCAACAAGTTGTACAAGGTTGACAACTCCTCTTCTGGTCTGCTACCCACCTTCAAGTGGTGTTCAGTGCCATCTGCATCCACAAAGGTTAACTGCCTTTCACCTTCTACTTCATGGATGAAGGTCCCATGGACTGCTTTTGGGTACAGATCCCGACTCCTTCAAGGGGGTGGTGTCCTCTTCTCATGTCCCACTAGACCCAACGTCTTCTTTCAGTAAGGACTTAGGTTGCTCCTTGAAATGCTGAAATGGGATCAATGTTGTCTCGGTTTTGGTTTGAATGTTAATTACCTTAGAGCTTGAGGACTCGTCTTCAGAGGATGCATCCAGGATCGTTACATAACAAGGGCTCTCGGAATTCTGTTGTGGCCTTGGGACTGGTACTTGTTGACAAGGAGCATCATCATCATCCTTTCTTGACAAGTGCGGATGGGTGCGACAAGAACCACTGATAAAAGACGGCTTATTTTGCTTGATCCACTTCTTATATAAGATTTTCCTATGGAAAGATCCATTTACCAACCCAAAGGGTACCATTGCCATTCTGTCCCACAGCATGGAGTCTTTTGCTTCTGAAGCTTCTGGAACTCCCTCCTCATTTATGCCTTTTGTGGGTGGAGTGATTTTTTCTGTCTCACTTTCAAAGTCTCCTTCTTCAGATTCACCATCATCCTCTTCAGACTCCGGCTCTGCCTTTGTAGGTGCTCTATAAGAGAAGAACAGGTCCTCTGCTTCGCCTTCTGCCTCTGTCTCTGGCTCTGCTATGGCCATGTAATAGGGAGAGCAGTACATCCATGCTTCTATCTCACTATCAGAAGTGATTTCCGAATCGTTCATGGTTCAGGCAGGAAGTATTCACCCATTAATAATGGCTTTGCATCTTTTGGGAGTTGGCTTACAGTACCCACTGTTAGGGAATGTGCCACTGTTTTCTTGGGAAGGATTTTTTTGACAACATCTTCCTCTGCTGATGTTCCACTTGTAGCCTCATCGGGGAGTCAGAAGATAATTCCAAGAAGGTGGATCCATGTCCTTTTTGAGCACCATTAGCTTCAGCACCACTTTATTGGCTCCTCTACCCAAGGTCAAGGTTCCTTTGAACCAATCCATCCTCGCTCTGGCTTCAAGAATCCATGGTCTGTCCAATAACAGGGGGTAGGATGTACCATAAGAGTTTGGCTTCACCACCAGATAGGTTAGCCAATAATCTTTTCTAGCCACTATAGTCTTCACATATGGGAGAATGCCCAAAGGCTTGATTCTGCTCTGATCCGCCAATCTGATGAGCCATTGAGTTGGTTGCATACCTCGTAGGCCTAGATCCTTCATTGTCACATCCGTCATAATGTTCACTGATGAGCCACCATCAATTAGTACATTTGCAATAAAGCAACCTTCTATCCACACACCAGTCTCTGGGGTACTAGGATCTAGGAAGGTGTTAGCCACATCCAATTCTTTTACAGGCTCTGGAGCTTTGTTGGACTTTGTTGCTGTTGATGGAGCAATCCTTAAGCCACGTCTTCTTGTCAGTATACTTTTGAACCTTTTTCGGCAACTGGGAGACAACATCAACAATTGTCGGAATGTGAGGTTTGGTTTAAAGGTATCTAGATCTCTGACCAGATCATATTCCTTAATACGATCCACTGGCTTCTCTAACCGGTTAGGGAATGGGGCGACACCCATTTTCATTTTTCTTTTTCCTTCCAACAGGGGCATCCTGGGGACTTCTTCTGCCACTTGTGGCACTTCCTCCTCTTCTATCTCCTGGACCTCTGGTCTTGTCTCTAGAACTGTCTCTGTGACTCTCTGTGGCACTGTAGTGCTCTGTACGGCACTGTCAGGCTCTTTTCTGTTCTGTTCTTCTGTTGGAAGATTGAACTTCACTATTTTGGCAGGAGGATTATTTTCTTTCTGGAGAGGTTTTTCCTTATTCCTTGCACGCGTGATGGTAGCAACTTCCAATTCTACTAAATTGGAGGTAAGCTCTTGGGCCTTGAATGGATTATCAGTAGCACTGTTTTTCACTGGGACTGGGCTTGGACAGTCTTTTGCAGTATGGCCTTCTCCTTTGCATCGATTGCATAAGGGCTTGTAATCCACTAACCTTCTGGGATTTGGACAATTTGGTGAAATGTGTCCATTTTCTCTGCATCTGTAACACTCCACTTTTGATCTCTGACCACCGCCAGACTGCCTTCCTCTGTAACTTTGGGATGGAAATCTCCTTGGACTGAAATTAGGACCAAACTATCTAGGCTTGGGTCCAATATCCTGTGTTGTCATTTTGAATTCCAGTAAGTTGAATCTTGCATCTTCTTCCTTTCTTCTTTGTTCATGCATCTCTTTTAGAGAGCAAATATCCTCTGTGTGGTTTTTCCTAAGGTAGTAGGAGCAGAAAACTCCAGGAATGGTTGGTTTTTGGGGTACATTCAGTGGCTAAATGGCCTGCTTGATGACACTTACCACACCAAGTATTTGACCGCATCACATCTCTTCCAGCTCCCGCAACATTGGATATGCTAGCCGTATTCACTTTCAATGTCTACAACTGCTTTGTAATCATATCCATCAACTCCTTTTTGATATTTGAAACTGAGTTGGATAAATAATCCTTCAAGCTTTCTCCTCCGGAGGCACTGGCAGTAGGGTTTTGAGGAGTCTCTGTAATCATTACATAAACAGGTTGGGCTGGTGCAAAGGGGTCTCTGTTCTGATTCTGATTCAGAGCTCCTGTTTGAACTGTTGGCTGTTGGCTCCAAGTTGTAGGGTTCCACTGTTGCTGCTGATTTGACATTGGGGGAATTGTTTGGGACCATTGTTAATGTGGTTGAACCATCATTTGAGGCATTGACTGTGGCCACTGTGGATTTGGTGCACTGTACTGTGATACTGGGGGCATCTGTGATAGGGGTAGGGGACAATCCCTGGGATTGTATTTGGTGGGTACATCATTCCTGGCATCAGAGGAGGTGGGACTCCTCTTCCTGGATTCATCGCCAATCTAGCTTCCACTTCATCATATAGTCTTGCACCTTCTGTTGCAGCTTGCAGTGTGGCTTGTCTTTGCAGCTCCACAAACTTACCGACTTCTGGTTGTAATCCTCTGAGAAACACTCCCTTCTGAATGCCATCATCTAGATTATGGTTGGTTCATCTCTTCAGGATGGATTCCATTCTGGAGACATACGCTTCCACTCTTTCTCCAAAGGAGTGAATTAAATTCATGAACTCCTTTCACATCTGCTCTTCAAAACCTTCACTCCTGAATTTAGTGAGGAAGGCCAACTTTAGGTTGTCCCATATGCCAAAAGTTCCTGTTGCTTGTCTCTCATACCACTGAAATGCCGCGCCCTTGAAAGTGGCGGGGAATATTGCTAACCAACGCTCAGGGGTTCTTGCATTGTTAGCCACACATGCTACCATAAACTGTGCTACATGAAGATCATTATTGAAGTAGGTATCAATTTAGTTTGGCTTATGAATCATAATATTAATTATTCTATTTTGAAATCAGTCAAAAATATATGTTGGTGGTTTTTTAACTCACTTTTAAAAATATATGTAGGTTATTATCACAAATGCTTTCAAAAGGAAACAAATTGCCAACTAAGAGAGAGCAAGCAAGACATTACTTGACATCTTTGGGAGGCCTCGATTATGTCAAGATCCATGCATCTGTCAATGATTGTGTCTTATTTCGTGGGATTCATGAGTTCGCACGAGAGTGTCCTGTTTATGGCGAATCAAGATACGAAGTGGAGATGAAGTCAATGGATGTGCCTCGTAAGGTTTTGCGACATTTTCCGATTGTTCCACGTATAAAACTTATGTTCAAGTGTAAGTCTATTGGAAATCTCATGTCATGGCATGCTAGTCATCATTCAAGTGATGGAAAATGGAGGATCCTTGCTGACACATCGGCATGGCAACATATAGATAATTTGTGGCCCGTTTTCAAAGAAGAGCCAAGAAATTTGAGACTTGGTTTAGATATGGATGGAATCAATCCATTTGGCATCAAAAGCACATCATACAGTGTATGGCCAGTGGTATTGGTGAACTATAATATTCCTCCATCCATGGCAATTAAAAAGGGACATGTGATGTTGTCCCTTCTGATTCCTGGAAAGCACAAGGTAAAAAACATGGATATTTACTTAGAGCCTTTGATTGAAGAGTTATAAATGTTATGGGAAGGTATTGAGGTGCAAGATACAAGTACATCTGCATCCTCTAGATATTTCACATTGAAGGCCATGTTGTTGTGGACCATGCACGACTTTCCAGGATACAGAGAGTGTTCAGGTACATGTATATAACTCTATATTTGAAATTCAAGACTTGAATCAATTTCATTTTATTAATTCACTTGTTTTTTCAGGTTTAACCACTTCAGGATATCATGCATGTCCTATTTGCGGTCCCTCTCTAGTTTCCTCTAGGCCGGCACGTTTAAAGAAGGTTATCTACGACAATCATCATCGATTTCTTCCTATTGAACATCCCAAATATGTTCTCCCTACTAATGTAATGACTCCACAATCTCTAACCATTTGAGATTGGAAGGAGAGATGGATTAATGCCGACAGCCACCCTCCACTCGGCATGAGTCGGTAAGAAGTGCATTTCTCTCGATTGACTTTAAAGTATTTAGCATGATGAATTGTTTACATAATATATTGTTTGTTTGTTAGGTTCTCTATATTTTTTCGTCTTCCGTACTGGACTGAACTCAAGATCAATCACCTGTTGGATCCCATGCACATATTCAAAAATGTTGTATCTACATTATGGGATCACTTGATAGGGGCTCGTGATTCAATTAATGTAAGGGAGGATTTACGTAACGTTGGTCGCATGAGACGAGCCTGGCCACGTGTTGGACCCAGAGGAAAGATTGAGCTACCCCATGCACCTTGGATGTTGTCAAAGAACGAGGAAAAAATAGTGAAGGAACAAATATATAGCTTTCGAACACCCACAGGATGTATGAGATGTCTCAAGGGAGCCTTCATAAAGAAAAATAAAAGAGGTGTGGAGCAACTATCTGGTTTGAAGTCCAATGATTGGCATAAAATGATTGAAGTAAGGGTATCTCTAACCATGAATATAGTAATTAGTGGAGTAACTATGTGTAAACTTTGGGGTATGATGACTTTTTCCTCAACTAATCATTTGATCTATGAATATTTTTTACATTCAGTTCGTACTTCCTACTAGCATATCCCATTGTGTATCCAAAGATGTACGTGATATCATTTACAAGATGGGAGAGCTTGTGAGGTGTGTATACATTGTATTTTTTCATTATATATCTTTGAATTTCTACACAAAAATAAACAAGCACATCATACATCTTGACAGATACGTGAGCTCGAAGGAAATTGATCCAAACACATTGCAAGATGCTCGAGTATTATCTATTGAGGTGGTTTTTTTGGTGGAGGAAATTTTTCGTCGATCCATTTTAACTACTCAATTACATTTACTCGTACATTTGATTGATGAGATCGCACTTTGTGGGGTAGTTCGTGTAAGGTGGATGTTTTTTCTTGAGCGCTTCATGAAAACCTTGAAAGATTTTGTGAGGCAAAAAGCACGGCCTGAGGGGAGTATGGCTAAGGGTTGGTTAGTGCAATCATCCCTTGTTTATATCTCTGAATATCTTGCTAAAGTGGATTCCTCTCAACCATGACTATGGAAAGATGATGAAGACTTGAGGATGACCTCTATAGTACCTCAAGGAAAAGGAATGAGTAAAGTGCTAACAAAAGAAGAACTTTGTAAGTTAAATAGTTTTTGTGTACTCAATAGTGATGTAATGAGCAAATGGGTGATACTATATAATGAAGCAAGGGCAAGAAGAAAAAGCAAAAGACAAGAATTTGGCACTAGATATGGACGTAATGTCTCATTTCTAGATCATCTAAATGCGCTCCCATGTCATATTGATATAGATTGGTTACATGAGGAAATGGAGAGAATGGAAAAAGAGGAGGAAATTAATATATCTCAAGAAGAGTGGGAATATGCATGAGGTTGCTTATCAAAGGTAAGACATACTATCAATTAATTTGTTTCTATAAGTTTTATTTTATATAAATAATTGACATGTTTGATCTTTTATCTTTTACTACTAGTGCACATTATTCAATGCACTTTGGTGTGAGGGTAAACATCTTCGAACTCAACGTATAGATGAAAAGAGAAATACCCAAGATTGTGGTCCTTGCTCACTTCGAGGATTCCAATGGTACCATGGAAGGTTATTGTGGCTTGATCCAAGATATTCTGAAGCTTGACTTTGGACGATTCTTTATATATGTACTGGATGTGAAGTGGTTTAAAGAAGTGGTAACAAATGGTGAGCATTGCACAATCAGATGTCATCCAAGTGGTTTTGTAATCATTAACTCTACAAAATTTCACCAAAACAAGAATGTCACATTAGTACTACCTCAACAATGCGAGCAGGTATATATGCAAAGGCTAATGTTTTTATATGTATACATGTGATACATATACACAATATAATAACTACTTAAGTTTTTTGCTTTTGTTTTTCAAATACAGGTTATGTATCATCCAATGATAAACAATAACTGATGGTGGTATGTCATCCCTATATCTAATCGTTCAAAACCAATATATGATAATATTACCGACATGGAGATAGCAGATGACAATCCAACAATTAATGATGATATGCATGATGACACCATAATGGATTATATGCGTGATATAGTACAAGATGAGCCTCGTGAGGATGTTCAAGGAAACGCAGAAAAAGACAATAATGTGATTATCGATGATTTTGATGAAGTTATTGAGCAATATAGCAACACATTTGATAGTGGGATAGACTTATTTGTTTCGTTACCTCTTAGTAACATAGACCTAGAAGTAGATAGTTTAGCAAGGGCTGATCTCATTGAAGATGAGATGGATCATTCACTGTAACATACTTAATTTTCTTATTCAGATTCAATGTGTATTCCTAATTCTATGGTTTTTATTATGCGCACACGTGCATACTCAAGAATCAATAGTCAATTTTAAAGCTAAATTGAATTTTCCATAATAAAAAGGAAGTATCATTTATCATCTTCAAGTACATAGAGAAATTACGAGATACATATTGCAATGCTTGCTACTAATTGTAAGGTTTCTGTCGCTTGCCACTAATTACTTATATCAGGCTTGTCAACTGGAGGAACTGCCATTCATTAGAGAGCAATGAAAAAGTAATTATTAACTCTATTTTTTTAATTCAATGATTCAATGTATATTCTTAATTCTATGGTTTTTATCATGTGCACATGTGCATGCTCAAGAATTAATTTCAGGTGGTTAAATAATTATTAACTTTGGTTTTTTAATTATGTGAATTGCTAATTTTAGGTGGTTAAATAATTGTGCGTCTGTTGGCGCGTCTATATTAGCATCTATTTGCATGGATATATAGACGCAAAATTCACGTATATTTACACGCACATTTATATGCACTTATAGACATTGTGATAGACGCGCCCGACTTTGCGCGTCTAACATGCGTGTCTATGCCTCATTTCTGTTGTAGTGAGACAAGTTCCTTATTAACATGTTATCATATTTATCTTTGAAATACAAAGAGTCCAGCCCGTAGGCTTATCCATAATCCGCCCGAAGGCTATCCAGCAATCCACAGGGATCATTAATCCAAGTTTCCATCCGTAAACTAGTATGCGGGCCTCGAGATCCCATCCCCAGTCACGTTAGCCTCTTGTGCAGGGCTCGGAAGGCAAGGGATTTATGACTAGAGCCCCCCTTGGCACCCAAGCGTCCTCCTGCTCCAAGTAGCGCTCAACGGAGAGACCTCTTGCGGCGAGTTTGGTCCACTTGCCCAGTGCGGTTAACAACCCCCTTGGTTAGGGTCAGGCAGGCAGTCGGGGATAACTGAAGCTGCCTCTCCCTTCAGGCCTTCAACCTCAAGTATAGATATCCATTTATATTTTGATTCATTGATCAAGCAAAGCCAAATAGTGCTCTAAAATCTGTAGCAAGCACAAACATTTCCATTGATCGTTTTTGTTGGCAAACTGCTAAGGAATGAATCCTTCCTTTCAAATGCATCCAGCACTCGATCCGGGATGACTTGCAACTTGGCAAGGTTCCCTATATCCTGGGTTAAGATGTACCCTATTAACCCAACTTGGTCAAACCTTAAGTTCATTGGTTATTTCAGTTTATCGGCTGGTCTTTAGTTCCAATCAATCTTCTTTACTTACGAAAGATACTAAATTAGGATGATTATTCATCCTCTTGCAAGATAACTTGCGTAAGGACATGCCATCCTCATTGTGAGAATTTTGCCATTCCCTTGTGATCCAATCACAAGATCATATGACTCTGCACTTGCTGCGCAAGTGTCGCATCAAACTATGAGACTTATTCTACTCATTGAACGGCGTCACGGAAACAATTTGTTCTTGATTACATTAGGCTAACATCGTTAGACCTAGGGTTCCTTGTAAGATTCTTAGGGACAAATCCTAGTTCACTTTCCAATTATGTTGCACTAACCCTGCATTTCGGCGAAAGTGGGCAAGTATTTAAGGTATAGGAGATTTATTTTTGCAATACGTACGATTAGGTCACGTATTAATTTCCTAGTGAATTTCTTAGAATTTAACTTGTTCTAAACGGGTACTCCATTTTTAGATTTATGCCAATTTGTTTAACTCTAGAAGATAATTTCAAGATCATGTCCCCATGACTCATTATCTATGCGTAAATTGATTTTTCAATCCTAACTTATTGATTTGAGGTCAAGCATAGGTTACAACAGGACGGTGGTCATGGAAGTCGAAATCCGCTAAGGAGTGTGTAACAACTCAACTGCCGAATCAACTAGCCCTGTAAATGGATGGTGCTGAAGCGTGCGACCTATACCCAGCAATCGGGGCGAGCGCAAGGCTCGAATGAGTAGGAGGGCATGGGGATTGTGGCACAGCTCTAGGCGCGAGCCCGAGTGAAATGGCCCCCAGTGCAGATCTTGGTGGTAGTAGCAAATATTCAAATGAGAACTTTGAATATCGAAGTGGAGAAAGGTTCCATGTGAACAGCAATTGGATATGGGTTAGTCGATCCTAAGAGATGGGGCAGACCTGTGTCAAGGGCGCAATGCGCGCTGCTCATCGAAAGGGAATCGGGTTAATATTCCCAAACCGGGACGTGGCGGTGGAAGAAAACGTGAGCAAATCCAAAGACGTCGGCGGGAGCCCTGGGAAGAGTTCTCTTTTCTTTTTAACAGCCCGCCCACCCTGAAATCGAATCAGCTGGAGATAGGGTCTAGCAGCTGGTAAAGCACCACACGTCGCGTGATTTCCGGTGCGCCCCCGACGGCCCGTGAAAATCTAGAGGAGCGAATTCCGATCATGCCTGGTCGTACTCATAACCGCATCAGGTCTCCAAGGTAAATAGCCTCTGGTTGATAGAAGAATGTAGGTAAGGGAAGTCAGCAAAACGGATCCGTAACTTTGGGAAAAGGATTGGCTCTGAGGGCTAGGTCTAGAGGTCTGTTTCTTGTCCTCGGAGGCCGTCGAGGGTGTTTCCCTGAGCTGCCCTAGTGGCGAGGGCGGACCTCCATATGCCGATCGAGTGACGGGGGCAAAACGTCGTCCCTCGCGAGGCGGCCCTCCCTAGGCGACGAACAGTCATCTCAGAACTAGTACGGACAAGGGGAATCCGACTGTTTAATTAAAACAAAGCATTGCGATGGTCCTTGCGAATGTTGACGCAATGTGATTTCTGCCGAGTGCTCTGAATGTCAAAATGAAGAAATTCAACCAAGCGCGGGTAAATGTCGGGAGTAACTATGACTCTCTTAAGGTAGCCAAATGCCTCGTCATCTAATTAGTGACGTGCATGAATGGATTAACCAGATTCCCATTGTCCCTATCTACTATCTAGCGAAACCAGAGCCAAGGGAACGGGCTTGGAAGAATCAAGAAAGAAGACCCTGTTGATCTTGACTCTAGTCTGACTTTGTGAAATGACTTGAGAGGTGTAGAATAAGTGGGAGCCTTTGGTGCAAGTGAAATACCACTACTTTTAACGTTATTTTACTTACTCCGTGAGGTGGAGGCGGGGCTCGGCCCCTGCTTCTGGTCTTAAGGCACGCTCGTGTGCCGATCCAGGCGGAAGACATTGTCAGGTGGGGAGTTTGGCTGGGGCGGCACATCTGTTAAAAGATAACGCAAGTGTCTTAAGATGAGCTCAACGAGTACAAAAATCTCATGTGGAACAAAAGGGTAAAAGCTCATTTGATTTTGATTTTCAGTACGATTACAAACTGTGAAAGCATGGCCTATCGATCCTTTAGTGTTTCAAAATTTGAAGCTAGAGGTGTCAGAAAAGTTACCACAGGGATAACTGGCTTATGGCAGCCAAGCATTCATAGCGATGTTACTTTTTTATCCTTCAATGTCGGATCTTCCTACCATTGCAAAGCAGAATTTGCCAAGTGTTGGACTATTCACCCACCAATAGGGAACGTGACCTGGGTTTAGACCTTAGTTTTACCCTACTGATGAGTGGTGCCGCAATAGTAATTCAACTTAGTACAAGAGGAACCCTTTGATTCACATAATTGGTCATTGGGCTTGGTTGAAAAGCCAGTGGCGCGAAGCTACCATGTGTAGGATTATGACTGAACGCCCCTAAGTCAGAATCCATGCTAGACGCGGTGCTCTCTACCTCCCCTATTGTTACCCGACTAATAGTAGGGGCGCTTGTGTGTCCTCGAGAGCATGTGTCGAGAGTCTCCCTCGAGGTGCCAAAAGTAGTCGCCTCAAGGACTCTAAATGGAAATTCCAAACAATTGGGGAGATGAATCCTTTGCAGACGACTTAAATATGTGGCTAGGTATTGTAAGTGCTAGAGTAGCCTTGCTGCTACGATCCACTGAGATTCAGCCCGCCGCACTGATTTGTCCCCCTTCCACTCGGTTCGATGAGGTTTTCTTGGCCTCGGCCCTTGTGTGTCATGGCGTGCCCCCAAGTCCTCACGCACACCGTGCACCCAATCTAGCCTAGCTCATGTGGGCGGTTTGATTGCCTTCTCTTCACATTGCCTACCTTGGCTTGCTTGTGTTAGTGTGGTTTTCATGCTTGTCTCGCCTCATCAACATCCATGGCATTTCAAGTCTACCCAGTGTGGCATGAATTCTACGACACTCGGATCTTTTGTGCGTCGCCTCCACGTGCGTGGGGTTCTCTTCTTCACATGGACATGCGCCCTCCGCGACGTGGATTCTATGACTTGATCTTTTGTACCTCATTGCCTTTATATGCGCGAGGTTCTCTTTGCGTGGATGCTTGCCCTCAGTGTCATAAAGGGTACCCGATGGCATTCCAAGTTCCTCCATGGCATGAATTCTATGACTCAATCAATCTCATGTGCATAGGGTTTAGTGCTCGCGTGGACACTGGTCCTGCATGGTATGAATGGCATGTTGTGGCATGCCCCCCTCTCCCCCACCGCCTTGTGGCATGCTGTGGGCACGTGTTATCCATGGCATGTATTCTGCGGCTCGATCTTTTCTACGTCGTTACCTATGTGTGCATGGGGTGCTCTTCACGTGGATGCTTTCCCTTCGTGTTAGAAATGGTACGCGATGGCGGCATTCAATCTTTTGTGCATTGCCTCCATGTGCGTGGGGTTTAGGGTTCACGTTGAGTCGCATCCTCCGTGGCATGAACGACATAGCATGCAGCCATGCCTCACTCTTGAGCTCTCTCATGCTACTTTGTGAGTACACAAGAGCTCTTGGAATTCCTTTGTGTTCATGGTGCGGTCATACCAGCGCTAATACACCGGATCCCATCAGAACTCTGTAGTTAAGCGTGCTTGGTCCGGAATAGTACTCGGATGGGTGACCTCCTGGGAAGTCTTGGTGCTCCACCCTTTTTCATACTTGTTTTGAGACCATGGCATGGCAATCCCCTCAGATCACATCTTGACTCTCCAACACTGACATCGTGGTAGGAAACCCCCTCGCCTTGCCATGATGCGTGCCTCCTCTCCTCATCGCAATTGTCTTTGCGTACGTTGTGCACGGTCCCTCCCTATGCCTCGCTTTCAAGCTATACCCCCTCCTCATGATGCGAGGTTTTTTGGGAGCGGAGGGTGTGCCATGTTGTGGGGGGGTTCGGTGGAGCGGGGTTTTTCGAGGAGTGAGGGTGTGCCATGTTGTGCGAGGGGGTTGTTGGAGTGGGGATTTCTGAGGAGGGAGGGTGTGCCATGTCATGACGGAGTTGTACCATGCCGTGGGGGGGGTTTTTGAGGAGGTTCGCCGGGGGGTGGGTGGTTCCATGTCGCGGGAGGGGGTTGTGTGCAGTGGGGCATGTGTGCCGTGTCATTGCGGAGCGGGGTTTCTGAGGAGGGAGGGTGTGCCATGTCGTGAGGGGGCTCGGTGGAGCGGGGTTTTCCGAGGAGGGAGGGTGTGCCATGTTGTGCGGGGGGTTGCCGGAGCGGGGTTTTCTGAGGAGGGAGGGTGTGCCATGTCACCGGGGGGTTGGGTGGTGCCATGTCGTGGGGGGGTTTTCTAAGGAGGTCCGTCGGGGGGTGGGTGGTTCCATGTTGCAGGAGGGGGTTGTGTGGAGTGGGGTGTGTGTGCCATGTCATTGTGGAGCGGGGTTTTTGAGGAGGTAGGGTGTGCCATGTCGTGGGGGGGTGGTTCCATATCGTGGGAGGGGGTTGTGTGCAATGGGGCATGTGCCATGTTGTTGTGGAGGGGGGTTTTTTTTGGGGGGGTGAGTTCAGCGGGGTTTTTCAAGGTGGGGTGGGGGGGGCGGATGCACCATGTCGTGGGGGGGTGAGGTGAGGTGCAGTGGATTGAACGGGGTTCTTTGAGGTGAGGTAGGGTCGGGTGGGGAGGGGAAGGGGGATGCGCCGTGTCATGGGGAGGTGAGGTGGGGAGGGGGAATAGGGGTGGGTTGAGCGAGGTTTTTTGAGGTGTGGGGTGGTGGTGTGGATGGAGCGGGGCTTTTTGAGGTGGGGTGCAAGGGGGATGTGCCATGTCCTGGGGGGGTGAGGTGAGGTGGGGTGGGTTGAGCGGGGTTTTTTGAGGTGTGGTGGGGTGGTGTCAATGGAGTGGGGTTTTTCGAGGTGGCGTGCAGGGGGGATGCGCCATGTCGTGGGGGGGTGAGGTGGGGTGGAAGGGGGTGTGCCCTGTCGTGGGGGGGGGTGAGGTGAGGTGGGGTGGGTTGAGCGGGGTTTTTTGAGGTGTGATGGGGTGGTGTGGATGTGGAGTGAGGTTTTTCGAGGTGGGGTGCAGGGGGATGCACTGTGTCATGGGAGGGGGGGTGAGGTTGAGGTGGGGTGGATTGAGATGGGTTTATTGAGGTGTGGTGGGGTGGGGTGGGGTGGGGTGGATGGAGCGGGGTTTTGCAAGGTGGGATGCGAGGGGGATGCGCCGTGTCATGGGGGGGTGAGGTGGGGTGGGGGGGGATGTGCCCTGTCGTGGTGGGGGAGGGGTGAGGTGGGGTGGGGTGGGTTGAGCATGGTTTTTTGAGGTGTGGTGGGGTGGGGTGGATGTGGAGCGGGGTTTTTTGAGGTGGGGTGCAGGGGGGATGCACCGTCTCGTGGGGGTGGGGGGGTTTAGGTGAGGTGGGGTGGGTTGAGCCAGGTTTTTTGAGGTGTGGTGGAGTGGGGTGGATGGAGCGAGGTTTTTCGAGGTGGGGTGCAGGGGGGATGCGTCGTGTTGTGGGGAGGTGAGGTGGGGTAGGGGGGATGTACCGTGTCGTGGGGGGGTGAGGTGAGGTGGGGTGGGTTTAGCGGGGTTTTTTGAGGTGTGGTGGGGTGGGGTGGATGGAGTGAGGTTTTTCGAGGTGGGGTGCGGGGGGGATGCACCTTGTCGTGGGGGGGTGAGGTGGGGTGGATGGAGCGGGGTTTTTCGAGGTGGGGTGCAGAGGGGATGCGCCGTGTCGTGGGGGGGTCAGAATGGGCGGGGGGGATGTGCCGTGTCGTGGGGGGTGAGGTGAGGTGGGGTCGGTTGAGCGGGGTTTTTTGAGGTGTGGTGGGGTGGGGTGGATGGAGCGGGGTTTTTCGAGGTGGGATGTGGGGGGGATGCGCCTTGTCATGGGGGGGTGAGGTGGGGTGGATGAAGCGGGATTTTTTGAGGTGGGGTGCGAGGGGGATGTGCCGTGTCGTGGGGGGGTGAGGTGGGGTGGGGGGGTGTGCCGTGTCGTGGGGTGAGGTGAGGTTGGGTGGGTTGAGCAAGGTTTTTTGAGGTGTGGTGGGGTGGTGTGGATGAAGCGGGGTTTTTCCAGGTGGGGTGTGGGGGGGATGTGCCTTGTCTTCGTGGGGGGGTGAGGTGGGGGGGCTGTGCCGTGTCGTGGGGGGGGTGAGGTGACATGGGGTGGGTTGAGTAGGGTTTTTTGAGGTGGGGTGGGGGGGCGGATCCACCGTGTCATGGGGGGTGAGGTGGGGTGGGGGGTGTGCCATGTCGTGGGGGGGTGGTGTGATGAGGTGGTGTGGTGGGGTGGGGTGGGGGTGAGGTGAGGTGGTGTGCGGTGAGGTGGGGTTGGGGGGTGCCGTGCCGTGGGGCGCGGGGTGTGCCATGTCTTAGGGGGGTGAGGTGAGGTGGGGTGGGTTGAGCGGGGTTTTTTGAGGTGAGGTGGGGTGGTTTGGATGGAGTGAGGTTTTTGGGGGTGGGGTGGGGGGATGCACCGTGTCGTGGCGGGGTGAGGTGGGGTGGGTTGAACGGGGTTTTTTGAGGTGAGCTGGGGTGGTGTGGATGGAGCGGGGTTTTTGGAGGTGGGGTGGGGGGGATGCGCCGTGTCGTGGGGGGGTGAGGTGGGATGGGGGGTGTGCCGTGTCGTGGGGGGGTGAGGTGACGTGGGGTGGGTTGAGCGGGGTTTTTTGAGGTGAGGTGGGGTGGTTTGGATGGAGTAGGGTTTTTTGAGGTGGGATGGGCAGGATGCGCCATGTCGTGGGGGGGTGAGGTGGGGTGGGGGGGTTGTGCCGTGTCGTGGGGCGGGGGATGTGCCATGTCATGGGGGGGTGAGGTTGGGTGAAGCGAGGTTTTCTTAGGAGGGGGAAGGTGCACCATGTCGTGGGGAGGGTGAGGTGAGGTGAGGTGAGGTGGGGTGGGTGTGGGGTGAGCGGGGGGAGCGGGGTTTTCTTAGGGGGGAAGGTGGGCCATGTCGTGGGGAGGTGAGGTGAGGTGGGGTGGGATGGGGTGGGGTGAGATGAGGTGGATAGGGGGGATTTAGGGTGGAGTGGGGTTTTTTTTGGGGGGTGAGATGGGGTGGATTGAGCAGGGTTTTTGGAGGTGAGGTGGGGTGGGGTGGGGGGTTTTTTGAGAGGCGGGGGGGGGGGATTGTGCCATGTTGTGGGGGCAGGGGGGTGCACGGAGTTGGGTGGGAGCGGGGTTTTCTTAGGGAGGGAAGGTGCGCCATGTTGTGGGGGGGTGAGGTGAGGTGGGGTGGGGTGGTGTGAGGTGAGGTGAGGTGGGAAGGGGGGGTGGGTGGAGTGGGGTTTTTTCGGGGGGTGAGGTGGAGTGGGTTGAGCGGGGTTTTTTGAGGTGGGGTTGGATAGGGGGTTTTTTGAGAGGCCGGGAGGGATGAGGTCATGTCGTGTTGTGGGGGGGTGAGGTGGGGTGGGGTGGGTTGGGTTGGGTTGAGCGGGGTTTTTTGAGGTGAGGTGGGGTGGGATCGATGGAGCGAGGTTTTTCAGGGGGTTGCTATGTCATGGGGGGGGTTGTGCCATGTCATTGGGGGGGAGGGGGGGATTGTGCCATGTCGTGGGGGGAGGGGGGCTGGGTGGAGCAGGGTTTTCTTAGGGGGGGAAGGTGTGCCGTGTCGTGGGGGGGTGAGGTGGGGTTGGTTGAGCAGGGTTTTTAGAGGTGAGGTGGGGTGGGGTGGGGGGGTTTTTTGAGAGGCAGGGGGGGATGAGGGTGTGACGTGATGTGGGGAGGAGAGGTGGGGTGGGGTTGTGCCATGCCATGGGGGGGTTTCATGGGGTTTCCATGTCTTGGGGGGGAGGGGGGGTGGGGTTGTGCCATGCCGGGGAGGTGGGGGCGGGGGGGAGGGGTTTCATGGGGTTTCCATGTCTTGGGGGGGTGAGCGGGAGGGGGCCTTTGGTGGAGTGGCTTTTTTTTGGGTGGGGGAATGGGGGGAACGAATTTGGGTGCAGTGGGGTTTTTTTTTTTGGAGGATGGACTTGGGTAGAGTGGGGGGTTTTTTCTTTGGGGGGTTGGGTGGAGCGGGGTTTTCTTAGGGGGAACGTGTACCATGTCGTGGGCGGGTGAGGTGAGGTGGGGTGGGGTGGGGTGGTGTGAGGTGTTTTGGGGGGGGAGGGTGGGGGGTTGGGCGGAGCAAGGTTTTCTTGGGGGGAAGGTGCACCATGTCGTGGGGGGGTGAGGTGAGGTGGGGTGAGGTGAGGTGAGGTGAGGTGAGGCGAGGTGGGAGGGGGGGTTTTAGGGTGGAGTGAAGTTTTTTGGGGGGGTGAGGTGGGGTGGGTTGAGAAGGGTTTTTGAGATGAGGTGAGGTGGGGTGGGGTGGGGAGGGGGGGGGATGAGGGTGTGATGTGTCGTGGGGGGGTGAGGTGGGTTGAGCGGGGTTTTTTCAGGTGAGGTGGGGTGGGATGGATGGAGCAGGTTTTTTTTTGGGAAGGGGGGGTTGTGCCATATCTTGGGGGGGTGGTTGTGGGGGGTTGGGTGGAGCGGGGTTTTCTTAGGGGGGGAAGGTGCACCATGTCGTGGGCAGGTGAGGTGAGGTGGGGTGGGGTGGTGTGAGGTGAGGTGAGGTGGGGAGGGTAGGGTGAAGTGGAGTGGGTTTTTTTTTTGGGGGGTGGGGTAGGGTGGGTTGAGCAGGGGTTTTTTGAGTTGAGGTGAGGTGGGGTGGGATGGGGAGTTTTTTGAGAGGTTGGAGGGGAAGGGGGGGATGAGGATGCGCCGTGTCGTGGGGGGGTGAGGTAGGGTAGGGTTGTGCCATGTCATGGGGGGATAGGGGGTTGGGTGGAGCGGAGTTTTCTTATGGGGGGGAAGGTGCGCCATGTCATGGGGGGGTGAGGCGAGGTGGGGTGGGATGGGATGAGGTGAGGTGGGGAAGGGTTGGGGGTTTTTTGAGAGGTGGGGGGGATGAGGGTGTGCCGTATTGTGGGGGTGCCAAGTCATGGTGGGAGGGGGTTGGGTGCCATGACATAACATGACCCCCTTCCAAATAGAGCATGGCACAACACAATGGGACCCCCCCAATGACACGACACGATGCGACACACCCCCTCCCCCTCCCCACTATAGCATGACATCCCCTCCCATGACACGACACGACGCAATGTGCCCCCCTCCCCAACATAACATGACATCCCCCCCCCATGACAGGACGCGACGCGCCCCCCTCCCCCTTCTCAACATAACATGACATTCCCCCCTCCGCCCCCCATGACATGACACAATGCGACACACCCGCCCCCTGCCCCTCCCTAACATAACATGACATCCCTCCCCTCCCCCCCCAATGACACAACGCGACGCGCCATGCCCCTGTTAGATTTCATGGATGCAAGGAAGAGAGCAACACAGAGTGAAGCAAAATGCTTCCACTCTCTATTCTTTTTTTTATAAAAATTCATTCAGCACACTCTTTGTGCATATAACCTAAGGTCATAAAGACCATTCACACTAGAAGTAGAACCGACTTATTTAATGTACCTAACTGATCTAGCCAGACTAGCTATGTCTAGCTCATGTCGGTCAAACACACATGAACGAGCTTGATATTCTAATAGCCCCCTCCTCCTCCCCAACATAACATGACATCCCCCCTCCCCCCAAGCCACGACATGACACGACGCGCCCGGCCGCCCCCCTCCCCCTCCCCAACATAACATGACATGCCCCCCCCATGACACGACGCGACGCACCGCGCCCCCCTCCCCCTCCCCAACATAGCATGACATCCACCCTCCCCCCCCCATGACAAGACACCATGTGACGTGCCCCCCTCCCCCTCCCCAACATAACATGACATCCCCCCTCCCCCCCTCTCCCCATGATACGACACGATGCGCTGCGCCCCCTCCCCCTCCCCAACATAACATGACATCCCTCCCCTCCCCCCTCTCCCCATGATATGATACGATGCGCCGCGCCCCCTCCCCCTCCCCAACATAACATGACATCCCTCCCCTCCCCCCTCTCCCCATGATATGACACGATGCGCCGTGCCCCCTCCCCCTCCCCAACATAACATGACATCCCCCCCCTCCCCCCCTCTCCCCATGATATGACACAATGCGCCGCGCCCCCTCCCCCTCCCCAACATAACATGACATCCCTCCCCATGACACAACACGACGCGACGCGCCCCCCTTCCCCTCCCCAACATAACATGACATCCCCCCTCCCCCCCCATGACATGACGCGATGTGCCATGCCCCCCTCCCCCTCCCCAACATAACATGACATCCCCCCCATGACACGATGCGACGTGCCATGCCACCTCCCCCTCCCCAACATAACATGACATCCCCCCTCCCCCCCGTGACACGACATGATGCAATGCGCCCCCCTCCCCCTCCCCCTCCCCAACATAACATCACATTCCCCCCTCCCCCCCATGACACGACACGATGCGATGCGCCCGCCCCTCTCCCCCTGCCCAACATGACATGACATCCCCCCCCCAATGACACAACGCGATGTGCCGTGCCCCCCTCCCCCTCCCCAACATAACATTACATCCCTCCACCCATGACATGACAGGACGTGCCACGCCCCCTCCCCCTCCCCAACATAACATGATATTCCCCCCTTCCCCCCCCCCCATGACACGACACAATGCAACACGCCCCCCTCCCCAACATAACATGGCATCCCCCTCCTCCCCCCCATGACACGACACAACGTGATGCAAAGCAGCCACGCCCCTTCCCCTCCCCAACATAACATGACATCCCCCCCTCCCCCCCCTTCAATGACACGACGCGACACGTTGTGCCCCCCTCCCCCTCCCCAACATAACATCACATCCCCCCTCCCCCCCATGACACGACATGACACGACGCGCCCCCCTCCCCCTCCCCAACATAACATGACATCCCCCCCCTAACACGACACGATGTGCCATGCCCCCTCCCCCTCCCTAACATAACATGAGATCCCCTCTCTCACGACACAACACGACGCGACTCGCCCCCTACCCCTCCCCAACATAAAAGGACATCCCCCCCTCCCCCCCATGACACTACGCGACATGCCGCGCCCCCCTCCCCCTCCCCAACATATCATGACATCCCCCCCTCCCCCATGACATGACGCAATGTGCTGCTCCCCCTCCCCCTCCTCAACATAACATGACATCCCCCCTCCCCCCCATGACACGACAAGACGTGACGCGCCCCCCTTCTCCTCCCCAACATAACATGACATCCCCCCATTGACACAACATGATGCGACGCGACGCGGCCGCCCCCCTCCCCCTCCCCAACATAACATGACATCCCCCCCCATGACAGGACGCAATGTGTTGCGCCCCCTCCCCCTCCCCAACATAACATAACATCCCCCCCTCCCCCCCATGACACGACGTGATGCGACGCGCCCCCCTCCCCCTCCCCAACATAACATGACATCCCCCCCATGACACGACACGATGCGCCCGCCCCCCTCCCCCTCCCCCTCCCAAATATAACATGACATTCCCCCCCATGACACGACGCAATGCGCTACGCCCCCCTCCCCCTCCCCAACATAACATGACATCCCCCCTCCCCCCCATGACACGACATGACGTGATGCGCCCCTCCCTCCCTCTCCCCAACATAACATGATATCCCCCCCATGACACGACATGGCGTGACTACACAATGCGACACGCCCCCTCCCCCTCTCCCCCCATGACACGATGCGATGCGACACGACGTGACTACACAACGCGACACGCCCCCTCCCCCTCTCCCCCCCCATGACACAATGCGATGCGACACGGCCCCCTCCCCCTCCCCAACATAACATGACATCCCCTCCCCCCCATGTCACGACACGACGTGACGTGCCTCCCTCCCCCTCCCCAACATAACATGACATCCCCCCCATGACACGACACGATGTGAGGACACAACGTGATGCGTCCCCCTCCCCCTCTGCAACATAACATGACATTCCCCCCCCATGACATGGCGCGACGTGACGCCGCCCCCTCCCCCTCCCCAACATAACATGACATCCCCCCTATGATAGGACACGACGCGACGCGACATGCCCCCCTCCCCCTCCCCAACATAACATGACATCCCCCTCCCCTTAACACACACACACACCCACCATGACGGGTCTTCCTCCCCCTTCCTCAAGGCACACCATGTCGCGACGCGACACGCCCTCCCCCCCTCTAAAATTTGCCCCCCCATCTTCCCTCCAAAATTTGGGCCGCCCTTCCCCCCTCAACACACACCACACCATGTCGCGACGTGCCCTCCCCCCTCCAAAATTTTGCCCCCCCCTTCCCCCCTCAACACACACCACACCATGTCGCGACGCGCCCTCCCCCTCCAAAATTCGGCCGCCCCTCCCGTCAACACGCCATGACGACGCACCCTCCCCCCCAAAAAAAAATATTTCGGGCTTTGTAGGTATGCCTTGCCATCGAAGCCGATTGCACCTATGAGGGTAGTGGTGCTTGCTCCATCAAAACACTCCTTGGAGATCCAAGGGAGGGTGAGGTGAGGCATATGGTCACCGCATCCGTCTTGTTGCGCGAGGAGTGTCTCGTGAGCAAATGCCATGTACCCCCCGCCGAATAGTTAGGCTCAAGCAACTTGTGGTGATCCTTGTGAGGACATCGCCTCGTGGCGGTCAACATGTGCCCACTAGGCAGTGAGGAGCGAAGTGCGGTGCCTTGAACACGTGTCTCGTTGGTGGCGAGATCTGTCAAGATTGTGGGAGAGAAGGAAGGAGTCTCACTTGTGACTTTCTCACTTACACAATGGGGGAATACACACAAAGGTGGAGGCTGAAAACAGTTTTCCTCTTCTTAGTTGTGTAAGCCAAAAAGAACTCAAGTACAGATAAATAGAAGAACCCTATATATGGGTCTCAAACCAAACTTGACTAACTAAGGTGGCATAATAACTGAGCCACGAACTAGAGTAGATAAGGATAGCTGTCATCTTGCTATTATTCATGGGCAGTGTACCAACCGCATCTGCAGCTACCAAGTCAGTGACATAAATGCACAATGGTCACCCTGGCATATCACGAGTGGAGCTCCATATCTCAACAATATCATGTTTTAGCTCCATGGTTCTCAATGCTAATGGCGAATATCGTCGTGAATATTGTGTGGCTTGTATTGATACGGATGGACCGAAATTGATGGAACGATGTGATCAAGGTGCTTCTTCATCGGTGGGGCTTGTTCCCGATGGGGTTGAATGCACCTCATAATGGGCTCTTATTGACGCAAAATGGTGGAATGCATGAGTGTCTCCATCGTCTTTCGACTCGACACGAGCTCGGAATGTGCTGGGCCGCACACACGCCACACTGGTGAATTCAACGAGTTTACCACCTGGGCCGAGAGGTTTGGGTAATCTTTTGAAATTTCATCGTGATAGGGATAGATCATTGCAATTATTGATCTTCAACGAGGAATTCCTAATAAGTGCGAGTCATCAGCTCGCCTTGACTATGTCCCTGCCATTTGTACACACCGCCCGTCGCTCCTACCGATTGAATGGTCCGATGAAGTTTTCGGATTGCGGTGACGTTGGTGGTTCGCCACCGGTGACGTTGTGAGAAGTTCATTAAGCCTTATCATTTAGAGGAAGGAGAAGTCATAACAAGGTTTCCGTAGGTGAACTTGCAGAAGGATCATTGGCACACATCCATGAGAACAATGTGAACCATGGAATCTCCATGAGGGATCGCGCTTGGAGGCACGGTCAGCATCCTCTCTCCCCTCATCGGAGTCCAGCAACAGTGGGGGAGGCTATGCTTTGGGGTCGTCCCGTGACCGTGCGGGTGAAGGAGAAAGGAGGGACGCCTTCGACCTCTCTCCCTTGCTCTGGGTGATCCCCCTCCGTCGTGCTCATTCGGGCACGCTGCCGCCTTGATAAACCCTTTGCCCCTCCCTGCACGCGGGGGTGGCAGGAGGAACATAATAAACCTTGTCTTGTCTGAGATTCCTCCCCTCAGGAGGATCAAAAAAAAAATGCAACGACTCTTAGCAATGGATATCTTGGCTCCTACAACGATGAAGAATGCAGCGAAATGTGATACATAGTGTGAATTGCAGAATTTCGCGAATCATCGAGTCTTTGAACGCAACTTGCACCCGCAGCTCGTCAAAGGGCATGCCTGCTTGAGCATCCCTAACTCCCCCACACCCTCTCCCCTTTCTCGGGGAGGGTGGAATTGGTCGTCCGCACTCCGACGTGATGCCATGGTTGGCTGAAATGTACCGACAGCATCGTGCGGTGACGTTGCTCCGCAAGGGTGGTTCGTCTCCTCATCGAGGTGGTGGCTATTTGCGGGTGCCTCTTCCAAGGTGCACGTGTCAGATCGGGCTCTTCGGAGCCGGGGCTTGCCCTCGGCGACCCGAAACACAACTCAGACCTCAAATCAGGCAAGGCTACCCGCTAAGTTTAAGCATATTACTAAGCGGAGGAAAAGAAACTAACCAGGATTTCCCTAATAGCTGCGAGCAAACCAAAAAGAGCCCAACTTGGAAATCGTACGGCTTTTTCGTGCAAATTATAGTCTGGAGAGGCGTCCTCTACGGTGGACCGAGCCCAAGTACCCCTGGAAAGGGGCGTTACAGAGGGTGAGAGCCCCGTTGAGCTCAGACCCTGTGGCTCCACGAGGCGTCGTCGACGAGTGGGGTTGTTTGGGAATGCAGACCTAAGTGGGTAGTAAATTCCATCCAAGGCTAAATATGGGCAAGAGATCGATAGCAAACAAGTACCGCGAGGGAAAGACGAAAAGAAATTTGAGAAGAGAGTTAAAAAGTGCTTGAAATTGCTGGGAGGGAAGCGAATGGAGGCCGTGGGTGCGCCCCGGTCGGATGCGGAATGGTGAGAACTAGTCTGCCGCTCGACGCGGGGCGCTGGTCAGCGTGGGCTGGTGCGGCAGGACAAGAGCAGGCTTTAGATGGCTCATCGATGCCGTCACGTTGGTCGAGGAACGAAGCGTGGCCACTTGTGGCGGGCTCTGCACCTGCACGCTCAGGACGTTGGCACTCTGGGCTTTCCATCTGACCTGTCTTAAAACACGGACCAAGGAGTCTAAAATGTATGCGAGCCGGTGGGTGGCAAATGCATGGAGGCACAAGGAACCTAACAGGTGGGATCCCCTTCATGGGGTGCACCATCGACGGACCATGATCTTCTGTGAAAGGTTTGAGTGGAAGCGTACTTGCTGGGACCCGAAAGATGGTGAACTATGCCTGTGGAGGGTATTGGTTACTCTCTGCAGCAAAAAGGGTATAGATGCTATAACCCTTCTACTCGTAAGTTTACAGTGAGCAGAGATGTTGTTTTTTATGAGATGAGTAGCTGGTATAAACCAATAAATGTGATTGATGATGTAGATGCACAAAATGGTAATGCTGCACAGAATTCACAACAGCAGTCACAAAATATTAGTGGACCTGGAGCGTCATCTAGCAGTGGTTCATATTCTTTGCCATGGACAGGCAGATTGAGATCAGGAGAATCTTCTCAAAGCAATGCAGATAGTGGTATACAGAGATCACAAAAAGGAAAAGAGAAGGTTGATCAGCCCATGTTTGATGTGAATGCAGGTCACTCTTATGTGGATGGTGAATCCAGTGGCTCAGAACAGAGCATTGATGATGAGTTGGGTATTCCTTCTATTGTTACACCTAGAGTAAGGAAGACCAGGGATGTTTTGAGAGCACCTGGGAGTGAATCTATTTTGCGCAGGTCTACGAGAGCTAGGTATCCTGTGGATAGGCTGAAATATGATGGATTTACAGCCATTCACTATGCATATGTGGTCAAAGTGATACAGGAACCAGAACCCACTTCTTTTGAGCAAGCCATGGGAAAAGAAAAATGGGAGAAAGCCATGGATAAAGAAATGGATTCCTTGGAAGCAAATGCTACATTGGAATTGGTACCTTTGCCTAAAGGTAAGAATGCAATTGCCTGTAAGTGGGTTTATAAGGTGAAGCACAATGCAGATGGTTCTGTGAACAGATACAAGGCAAGATTAGTAGTCAAGGGGTATGCACAAACATATGGCATTGACTATGAAGAAACATTCAGTCCGGTTGTTTGCAAGGATGGCAACCGTAAGAGCAGTCATTGCTATGGCTGCATCAAAGGTATGGTCTTTACATCAGATGGATGTAAAGAATGCCTTCTTGCATGGTGATTTGCAAGAAGAGGTCTATATGGAGCAACCACCAGGTTATGTGCATGCTGTTCATCCTGAGTTTGTTTGCAGGTTGAAGAAAGCCTTGTATGGCTTGACGCAAGCACCTAGAGCATGGTTTGACAAGATAGGACAGTATCTTGTCACTATTGGCTTTCAGATTTCCAAGGCAGATTTCTCACTTTATGTGAGAAAAACAGAGAAAGGTATTATGCTACTTGTCATTTATGTTGATGATTTGATTATGACAGGTGATAGTGATGAAGATATCCTTCATGAAAACATGCTATTGAAGCAGAAGTTTGAGATGAAGGATTTGGGAGAGCTGCATTATTTCTTGGGCATTGAGGTCATTAGATCACCAAGTGGGATACAGCTCTTGCAGAGGCAGTATGGATTGAACATGCTATCCAAATAAGGGATGACAGGCTGTAAGCCTATTTCAGTTCCTTTGGAGCAGAATGTGAAGCTGAGCGCAGATGCAGGTGAGCTTCTGGAAGACCCTACTATGTACAGACGCATAGTAGGAAGCTTGATTTATATGACTATTACTAGGCCAGATTTGAGCTATGTTGTTGGATTGGTAAGTCAGTTTATGCAGGCTCCAAGGAAACTGCATTTGGATGCAGCTAGACGTATACTCAGGTATGTGAAGTCCACATTGCAGTATGGACTATTTTATGAGACTGGGGTTCAGATACAGTTGCATGGATACACTGATGCTGATTGGGCTGGTAGCATTTCTGATAGAAAATCTACCAGTGGATATGTGTTCTCTTTTGGGAGTGCTGCAGTCACTTGGAGCAGCAAGAAATAGCCTACAGTTGCCTTGTCCAGCACAGAGGCTGAGTACAGGGGTGCAGCAATGGCTGCATGTGAGGTAGCTTGGTTGCATAAGCTACTTTATGATATGCATCAGCCTACAGATGGGCCAGTTGTCATTTATTGTGACAACATGAGTAGTATACACTTGGCAAATAACCCAGTATATCATGCTAGAACAAAGCACATTGAGTTGCATTATCACTATGTGCGGGAGAGGGTTTTACTAGGTCTTATTGATCTAGTTTATGTCAGCACAGAGGATCAAGTAGCTGACATATTCACGAAGGCATTGGGCATAGAGAAGCTGCGCAAGTTTAGAGACCTGCTTGGTGTGCAGGAATTGGGAATGAGGGGGAGTGTTGAGATATCGAGCTCCACTCGTGATACGCTAGGGTGACTGTTGTGTATTTATGTCACCGACTTGTCAGTTGTGCAGATGCGGTTGGTACACCACCCATGAATAATAACTAGATGACAGCTATCCTTATCTACTCTAGTTTGTGGCTCAGTTAGTATGCCACCTTAGTTAGTTGAGTTTGGTTTGAGACCCATATATAGGGTTCTTCTATTTCTATGTACGTGAGTTCTTTTTGGCTTACACAACTAAGAAGAGGAAAACTGTTTTCAGCCTCCATCTCTGTGTGTATTCCCCCATTGTGCAAGCAAGAAAGCTTCAAGTGAGACTCCTTCCTTCTCTCCTACAATCTTGACACACCTCAAGGACTCTGAATGGAAATTCCGAATGATCGGGGAGATGAATCCTTTGAAGACGACTTAAATATGTGGCCGGGTATTGTAAGTGGCAGAGTAGCCTTGCTGCTACGATCCATTGAGATTCAGCCCGCCGCCGCACCGATTTGTCCCCCTTTCGCTCGGTTCGATGGGGTTTTCTTGGCCTTGGCCCTTGTGTGTCATGGCACACCCCCAAGTCCTTGCGCACATGGTGCACCAAATCTAGCCTAGCTCATGTAGGTGGTTTGATCGCCTTCTCTTTACATTCCATGCCTTAGCTCACTTGCATTAGTGCGGTTTTTGTACTTGTCTCGCCTCGTCGACATCCGTGGCATTTCAGGTCCGCCCGCCATGGCATGGACTGTCAAGATTGTGGGAGAGAAGGAAGGAGTCTCACTTGAAGCTTTCTTGCTTGCACAATGGGGGAATACACACAGAGATGGAGGCTGAAAACAGTTTTCCTCTTCTTAGTTGTGTAAGCCAAAAAGAACTCTAGTACAAGGAAATAGAAGATCCCTATATATGGGTCTCAAACCAAACTCAACTAACTAAGGTGGCATACTAACTGAGCCACAAACTAGAGTAGATAAGGATAGCTGTCATCTAGTTATTATTCATGGGTGGTGTACCAACCGCATCTGCACAACTGACAAGTCGGTGACATAAATACACAACAGTCACCCTAGCGTATCACGAGTGGAGCTCGATATCTCAACACTCCCCCTCATTCCCAATTCCTGCACACCAAGCAGGTCTCTGAACTTGCGCAGCTTCTCTATGCCCAATGCCTTCGTGAATATGTCAGCTACTTGATCCTCTGTGCTGACATAAACTAGATCAATAAGACCTAGTAAAACCCTCTCCCGCACATAGTGATAATGCAACTCAATGTGCTTTGTTCTAGCATGATATACTGGGTTATTTGCCAAGTGTATACTACTCATGTTGTCACAATAAATGATAACTGGCCCATCTGTAGGCTGATGCATATCATAAAGTAGCTTATGCAACCAAGCTACCTCACATGCAGCCATTGCTGCACCCCTGTACTCAGCCTCTGTGCTGGAAAAGGCAACTGTAGGTTGTTTCTTGCTGCTCCAAGTGACTGCAGCACTCCCAAAAGAGAACACATATCCACTGGTAGATCGTCTATCAGAAATGCTACCAGGCCAATCAACATCAGTGTATCCATGCAACTGTATCTGAACCCCAGTCTCATAAAATAGTCCATACTGCAATGTGGACTTCACATACCTGAGTATGCGTCTGGCCGCATCCAAATGTGGTTTGCTTGGAGCCTGCATAAACTGACTTACCAATCCAGCAGCATAGCTCAAATCTGGCCTGGTAATAGTCATATAATCAAGCTTCCTACTATGTATAGCTACTATGTGTCTATACATAGTAGGGTCTTCCAGAAGCTCACCTACATCTACGCTCAGCTTCACATTCTGCTCCAAAGGAACTGAAATAAGCTTACAGCCTGTCATCCCATATTTGGACAGCATGTCCAATCCATATTGCCTCTGCAAGAGCTGTATCCCACTTTGTGATCCAATCACCTCAATGCCCAAGAAATAACGCAGCTCTCCCAAATCCTTCATCTCAAACTTCTGCTTCAATAGCATTTTCACATGAAGGATATCTTCATCACAGTCACCTGTCATAATCAAATCATCAACATAAATGACAAGTAGCATAATACCTTTCTCTGTTTTTCTCACATAAAGTGAGAAATCTCCCTTGAAAATCTGAAAGCCAATAGTGACAAGATACTGTCCTATCTTGTCAGACCATGCTCTAGGTGCTTGCTTCAAGCCATACAAAGCTTTCTTCAACCTGCAAACAAACTCAGGATGAATAGCATGCACATAACATGGTGGCTGCTCCATATAGACCTCTTCTTGTAAATCACCATGCAAGAAGGCATTCTTTACATCCATCTGATGTAAAGACCATCCCTTTGATGCAGCCATAGCAATGACTGCTCTTACGGTTGCCATCCTTGCAACCAGACTTAATGTTTCTTCATAGTCAATGCCATATGTTTGTGCATACCCCTTGACTACTAATCTTGCCTTGTATCTGTTCACAGAACCATCTGCATTGTGCTTCACCTTATAAACCCACTTACAGTCAATTGCATTCTTACCTTTAGGCAAAGGTACAAATTCCCATGTAGAATTTGCTTCCAAGGCATCCATTTCTTCATCCATGGATTTCTCCCATTTTTCTTTTCCCATGGCTTGCTCAAAAGAAGTGGGTTCTAGTTCCTGTATCACTTTGACCATATATGCATAGTGAATGGCTGTAAATCCATCATATTTCAGCCTATCCATAGGATACCTAGCTCTCGTAGACCTGCGCAAAGTAGGTTCACTCCCAGGTGCTCTCAAAACATCCCTGGTCTTCCTTACTCCAGGTGTAACAATAGAAGGAATACCCAACTCATCATCAATGCTCTGTTCTGAGCCACTGGATTCACCATCCACATAAAAGTGACCTGCATTCAC
The DNA here is from genome assembly GCF_053477565.2 of Lygodium microphyllum. Taxonomy (NCBI): domain Eukaryota; kingdom Viridiplantae; phylum Streptophyta; class Polypodiopsida; order Schizaeales; family Lygodiaceae; genus Lygodium; species Lygodium microphyllum. The sequence continues at coordinate 163,044,094 of NC_141141.1, read as the reverse complement.
ATCAAACATGGGTTGATCAACCTTCTCTTTTCCTTTTCGTGATACCTGCATACCACTATCTGCATTTCTTTGAGAAGATTCTCCTGATCTCAATCTGCCTGTCCATGGCAAAGAATGTGAACCACTACTAGAGGACGCTCCAGGTCCACTAATATTTTGTGACTGCTGCTGTGATTTCTGTGCGGTATTACCATTTTGTACATCTACATCATCAATCACATTTACTGGTTTATACCAGCTACTCATCTCATCAAAAACAACATCTCTGCTCACTATAAACTTACGAGTAGAAGGGTTATAGCATCTATACCCTTTTTTCTACAGAGAGTAACCAATAAAGATGCACTTATCAGCTTTTGGATCCAACTTGGATCTCAACTCATCTGGCACATGTACATAGGCAATGCAACCAAAAATTTTCAAATGAGAAATATCTTGTTTCCTACCAGTATACCTCTCCTCTGGAGTCATCCCATGTATTGCTGCAGTGGGAGTCCTATTCATTATATAGACTGCTGTAGCAACTGGTTCAGCCCAGTAAAAATCTGGCAAGTCTTTTTCGTTGAGCATGGCACGAGATACCTCTCCAATATGCCTGTTTTTCCTTTCTGCAATTCCATTTTGTTGTGGGGTATGACTGCATGAATATTTCTGCTTTATGCCATGCTCCTGCAGGAACCTTGCAAACTCATTTGAGAGGTACTCTCCCCCTCCATCTGACCTTAGGCATTTTATTTGCAGGGCTGTTTCTTTTTCAACCATAGCTTTAAGAGTTTTGAAATGCCCAAAAACTTCACTTTTCTTTTTCATAAAGTACACCCAAACTTTTCTGCTATAGTCATCAATAAAAGTGAAAAAATAATGATAGCCTCCAAGAGATGCAGCTTTAGTAGTCCACACATCAGAGTGGATTAATTCCAATGGCTTCTTACTCTCTTGAACATGTCTAGGAAATGGTTTCCTTGCCTGTTTTCCAAACTGTCAGGCTTCACATACCTTATGCATTTCTGCAACCTTGAATTTAGGCAATCTTGCAACAATGTTTTGGGCCTGCATTGATTTAAGTCGCTGTACATTAACATGACCAATGTGTTTATGCCAAATATCAATATCTGCAACTACACCGGTCCCATGTGCAAACATTGCTGCACTCAATTCAGGCATGTCTACATCCAACGTAAACATTCTACCCTTCTTCTTTCCTTTTGCTATCAAGCGACCTTTATTTTTCATATCCTCAACAAAGCATCCATGAGGATTAAATCTGACCTGCAAGCCCTGCTCAACCATTTGACCAATAGAAACCAGATTCTTGGTGATATTCGGGACATGAAACACATCTGATAGGTATTTCTTTTTCCCATCCTGCATAGACAAATGAATTTTTACAATCTGCACAATAGGATGTGCAGTATCATCACTAGTCTCCACAAATCTTGATTTTTCCATTTTCCTTGCATCCTCCATCCATTCTGCATGACCTGTCATGTGGTTTGATGCACCTGAGTCGACATACCATACATCGTTGCTTTCTTCTGCACTTGTCACAGAATTGTTCATGTGCTGCACCATAAACAAATGCTCATTTCTGTCACATCACCCTGTCTACTAGAAGATGCATAATTCCCTTGTTGCAATTTCCCATTCATGATGTCATTCTGCTTTTTATAGCAGTCTTTAGCCATATGACCCATTTTACCACAGTAGTAGCATTCAACATTGCTGTTTGCATTTTGGCCTCTTTGCCATCCACCACGACCTCTTTGGCTCCCCCTGCCTCTAGAGTTACCACGTCCTCCTCCATAGGACTGGTTTTCTTGAGTTTGTTGCATATTCTGAGTTCTACCACGGCCTCCAAACCGGCCTCCTCTACCTCTGCCTCTACCTCTTCCAGCATTTGAGTAGAAGACAGTTTCCTTTGAAGTTCCTCCTGAAGAAGATGCACCACCATTTCTCTGCTCCTCAGAAATTAGAAGAGCAATCAACTCCTCAAAATTAGGAAATCTTTCACGAACTGAAATGGATGTCCGAAACTGTGCATAATCCTTTCGTAGACCATTCAAGGTCACAGAAACTAAATCATCATCTTCCACTGGCGACCCAATGGAAGCAAGTGCATCTGCAATCTTCTTCACCTTCATGTGGTAGTCATTGATACTCATATTTTCTCTTTGCACATTGTGCAACTCTTGCTTGAGCTGCATTTTCCTGGCTTTTGTATTTGTGCTATACATTTTTGACAAAGTATCCCATGCCTCCTTTGGCGTACTTGCATCCTGAATATGCACAATCATAGAGTCTGAAATGCTGATAGACAGCCAGTACATAACTTTCCTAGCTCTCTCATGCCATGCTTTAAATGCCTGCATTTGCTGTTGATTGGGAACATCAGGAAGAACTGGTTCTTCTTTAGTTCCTACAACAAATTCCCAATATCATTTTCCCATAAGGAAATTCGTCATTCTAAACTTCCATGCTTGGAAGTTGTTCTTGTCAAGCTTTTCAGTGAAAATCTGTGAGAGAGAATTAGACGCCATTACAGAACACTGCAAAAAATTCTGTCACTGCAAAGAACACAGCTTCAGCCTCACAAGGGCGAATCTGCAAAACTGACGAAAGTGGTATTTGACCACACAGTCACTTCCTAGTGACGATTTTGTAGCAACAGGCAATAAGGATGATTCTGTAACTCCCAATGTCTCTGTGCACAGGCATACGATGCAATTTCTATAGTAACTTTTCACTGACCTATAGAACAGTGGCTGCACAGCATAAAACTGGGCCTTTTCCTGAGTGCGTGCAGAAAACTTCCACCTCCAAAATAGACCCCGAAATGGCCTCAAATAAAAAAAACATGGTCGCCAAGGGCTAAAGCCCTTACCCACAGCATATACTGCCCTCTTGCTTCACCGCAAAGGGCATCTCAACCTGAGACAATGCACTCTTGCAATTTCCGGCTGTGCTACCTGCAGAGATCTGCTCCCAAAACAGAAAATGAAAGCAACGCTGCTCCTCTTACCAGAACACCGCGAGCTTGGCTTGCTTTCTTGAGCTCCTTACCACGAACAAGGCTCTGATACCATGTCAAGATTGTAGGAGAGAAGGAAGGAGTCTCACTTGAAGCTTTCTTACTTGCACAATGGGGGAATACACATAGAGATGGAGGCTGAAAACAGTTTTCCTCTTCTTAGTTGGGTAAGCCAAAAAGAACTCTAGTACAAGGAAATAGAAGATCCCTATATATGGGTCTCAAACCAAACTCAACTAACTAAGGTGGCATACTAACTGAGCCACGAACTAGAGTAGATAAGGATAGCTATCATGTAGCTATTATTCATGGGCGGTGTACCAACCGCATCTGCAAACTGACAAGTCGGTGACATAAATGCACAACGGTCACCCTGGCATATCACGAGTGGAGCTCGATATCTCAACATGGGCTCTACGACACTCAGAACTTCTGTGCGTCGCCTCCAAGTGCATGGGGTTCTCTTCTTTACGTGGACATGTGCCCTCCGCGACGTGGATTCTATGATTTGATCTTTTGTACCTCATTGCCTTTATGTACGCGAGGTTCTCTTTGCATGGATGCTTTCCCTCGGTGTCATAAAGGGTACCCGATGGCATTCCAAGTTCGTCCATGGCATGGATTCTATGACTCAATCTCATGTGCATGGAGTTTAGTGCTCGCATGGACACGGGTCCTCTGTGGTATGAATGGCATGTTGTGGAATGCCCCCCTCTCCCCCACCGCCTTGTGGCATGCTGTGGGCACGTGTCCTCCATGGCACGTATTCTGGGCTCGATCTTTTCTACATCGTTGCCTATGTGTGCACGGGGTTCTCTTCACGTGGATGCTTGCCCTTTGTGTTAGAAATGGCACACAACTGCGGCATCCAATCTTTTGTGCGTTGCCTCCATGTGCTTGGGGTTTAGGGTTTTCCTTGAGTTGCGTCCTCCGTGGCATGAACGGCATGGCATGCTGCCGCCATGCCTCGCTCTTGAGCTCTCTCGTGCCACTTTGTGAGTATATACACAAGAGCTCTTTGAAATTCCTTTGTGTTCGTGGTGTGGTCATACCAGTGCTGATACATTGGATCCCATCAAAACTCCGCAGTCAAGCGCACTTTGTAATAAAGCTAACATCTCATACAAGAAAATACACAAGATCTAACATCTAATGCTGACAATAACAAAAAATGCTACTGCCATAGCCAAGATCCATGTTCCATATGAGATGTACAAATGGGAAAATAGATGGTATGTTGAGAATCAAGTGATGATAAGCTGTTGTAGAATACTCACCTTCTACAATGGTGGACAAGGATACTCACATTTCATTGAATCTAGAAGGACCACCATGTTCATAAGTTGATGGTATATGTTGATAAGCTGTAGTAGATCTCACATTCCCATGAATAAGTGGCACTTCCTCAACATAGGATGGCGGTTTACTTTGGAATCTATCTCCCAAATTGTTGAATATAGTGATCAACTGATCAAACTTGGTATCCAATCTATTACTTTGTTGCTCCATATGAGAAATCATCTTATTAAATTTATCATCCATGGAGTGGGTAAGCTGAAGTAAACCATCATTCATATTGCCAAGTTGCTTAGACATTTGTTGGAAGTCATTAGAATCACGTGAGATGTTTACTTCATTCCCATGATCTATGACATGAGGGTTCTTTGGCCATTGCACTTCGTCATTGGTGGTACTAACTCCCATGAATTCTAACCTCTGATTTGTGGCTCTATTATTGCCATTTGTCTCAGCATGATACTCCTCCAAGATGTGACTTGACACATAGGTACCATGTGCATTGTTGAATGAGAAAGGATGGATGGGTTCTTCTTCTTCAAAATGATTATCCATAACGTATGCTGGCTGACCTTGGTACTCTGCATAGTGTATTCCATAGGCAGCATTTTCTCCCATATTTTCCTCATTTGCATAAGGTTGATGCTGCCATCAATCTCATGAAAATAACCATGATTATGATCATATGAATGCTGCCCCATATGGTAATTTCGTGCATGCTCTTGCTGACCATAAGGAGAATACCTATGAGATATATCATCATAAGAACAATGCCCTTCATGCACTTGATGTCTATAGGAATGCTGATGATTAGGTTGTTGCCTTTGACTAAGCATATGTCTCACACTTACATGTCTGTACCCCCTGTTATACATGTTGTCCATAGTGACCTGCTGGTACAAAATCAGCCCTATCTTGAAAAATATAAGTCCAAATAAGGTTTACGATAGCTTGACTCAAAGCTTAAGATGTCTAGTATCAGGTAGAAATCTTGGTTTTAATTTAGGAGTAGCAATACCCCTCTCTATTTAAGAATTTCTAGAACTGTCCACAGTGAACTGCTAGTGAACTGTTGGAACAAAATAGGCTCTAACTTGAGAAATATGTATCCAAATGAAGCATTTGTTAGCTCCAATTCAAGCTTGTGATGTCCAATATCAAGCTCAATTGTCCGTTTGTCATTAGAATGATGCTACTAATTTATGTAGCAAATTTTCTAGCTTTGTCCCTATTTGGACTGCACCCTGTTTATGTCCTCTTTAGCTTGTAGGAGAAGAGTGTTGTTGCTGATGAAATAGCCTCTCTTCAATAGTGTTTGACATCAGCAAATAGAGGTTGATCTTCTCTTCAATTTCATCCAAGAATTCCCAAATTCAAGAGTGCTCCATCAATGAATAAAACTTAGCTTCATAGACTCCCATGATTGCTCTAAATGGCTTCAAGAAGGGTAGATGTAGGCCAAATCTTTCTCTACTTATATCTTGGAACCTTTGGCATCCTGTATACTGCTCTGAGATATGGTGGCTAGAAGTTTAAGTTGACCTCAAATCATTACCAAAAATAGCTTTCTCAATTGTCAGCTTGAGGTTCAATACTGGTTCTTACTCCAAAAGCCTGTTGATAATGTCACAAATATAGGAAACTTCTGCATAGCCCTCTCGTGGAGTTACTAATCTTTTTTTTTTTTGGAGCTTTCCAAACTTCAAAGTTCTCACATTTGGAGAAGCGCTTGGAGGTCGTCAATGTCTTGGTGCAGGACAGATTAACGTGTCTTCAAAGTTCTTACATTTGGAGAAGCGCTTGGAGGTCATCAATGTCTTGGCGTAGGACAAATTAATGTGTCCTTCTACATGTGTCCTTCTTCTTCTTCCTAATGCTACTGAATGGAGCGACAGGTTATGTTTGCCCATCAACAACAACCTTAGTCAAAGCCTTCAACACCAAAATTTCCATCATAGAAGCATGGAACAGCATCAGTTGAAGCCTTCAGAACCAAAATTTCCATCGTAGAAGCAAAAATGTCCATGAATCATATCACACCCTTGCCGACTATAACGTCCAGAAGGAAAGCACTCTCCATCTTATGCTACGCTTGTGTGGTGGGACGCAAAACTTTGTTAAGACTACCCTCGAGGTTTGAGAGCTCTGACATGATTGACAATGTTAAGGCTAAGATCCAGGACAAGGAAGGCATTCCTCCACACTAGTAGAGGCTGATCTTTATTGGCAAGCAGCTTGAGGATGGATGCACCCTTGGTTGTCTAAGAGCTCAATAATCTCTTAAAATCTCCATTATGCTTCAGCATGTACTGTAGGCGCAGATCACAACAATTCATATGGAGTCCTACATGATCAAATGGTGGCCTATGAGCCATAAGGGTACTCTACAGGGAGCTTGGAGCATGAAGACTTAAGCTCACAAGTCCATTTTGGTAGTAGAACTCATGGAAGAGAGAGAGAGGATGGAAGTTTTGGCTATGGAGGATGAAAGGAGTTTGAAACGGGAGAGAGAAAAACTGTGTCTAAAAAGTAAACACTTCCCTCTCAAAATTAACCCCCAGTAAACTCACCCTCAACCCAAGTTACTTGCATTTTGTCCTTCTCTCTTCTTTTTTTTGAGCTAAAATTGAGCCACGACCTGTTAAAATTGGATGGAGCCCGCCATTGCCCACTGGATATTACCAAGATCCACCATCTTCAACACGGTTTGAAGTAGTACAGCAACTTGACTAGTCACTCCAAGTAGAAACCAAACCATGTAAATGTGTCTTCAACTCCAATTACACAGAAATGATGTTTGTAACCAAATCTTCCATGAAAATGACCTCCCCAACCAGATCATAATCATGAAAATGATGAAATTAAAGTTTTCCTTATATCAAAGCAAGGCTCTGATACCAATGTAATAAAGCTGACATCTCATACAAGAAAATACACAAGATCTAACATCTAATGCTGACAATAACAAGAAATGCTACTGCCATAGCCAAGATCCATTGTAGAATACTCACCTTCTACAATGGTGGACAAGGATACTCACCTCCAAGTAGGGTGGACATGGATATGCACCTCCATGAATGGTGGGAGGATGTGACCTCAAGAGCTCCACAAGGAGTTGTATTTCAAAATGAACAAAAGGTTTCCACATTTGGCCATACTCTACTATTTATAGCTAACCCTAATTAATGTGTCTAGCTCCTAAGCCTAGGTTAAATTTGCTTTATTACACGCTTGGACCAGAAAAGTGCTGGGATGGGTGACTTCCTGGGAAGTCCTAGTGCTGCACCCTTTTGCATGCTTTTTTCAAGACCATGGCATGGCAATCCCCTCGGATCACATCTTGACTCTCCAATGCTGACATCGTGGTAGGAAACCCCCTCGCCTTGCCATGACGCAGTGCCTCCTCTCCTTGTCGTGATTGTCTTTGCGTACATTGTGCACGGTCCCTCCCTCTGCCTCTCTTTCACATGATACCCCCTTCTCACGATGCAAGGTTTTTTGGGAGTGGAGAGTGTGCCATGTTGTGGGGGGGTTCGGTGGAGCGGGGTTTTCCGAGGAGGGAGGATATGCCATGTTGTGCGGGGGGATTTGTTGGAGCAGGGATTTCTGAGGAGGGAGGGTGTGCCATGTCATGGGGGGGTTGGGTGGTGCCATGTCCTGGGGGAGTTTTTTGAGGAGGTCCGCCGGGGGGTGGGTGGTTCCATGTCGCGGGAGGGGGTTGTGTGCAGTGGGGCGTGTATGTCGTGTCATTGCGAAGCAGGGTTTCTGAGGAGGGAGGGTGTGCCATGTCGTAGGGGGGCTGGGTGGAGCAGGGTTTTTCGAGGACAGAGGGTGTGCCATGTTGTGCGGGGGGGTTTCTAGAGCAGGGTTTTCTGAGGAGGGAGGGTGTGCCATATGGTGGGGGGGTTTTTTGAGGAGGTCCACCGGGGGTGGGTGGTCCCATGTCCAGGGAGGGGGTTGTGTGCAGTGGGGTGTGTGTGCCGTGTCATTGTGGAGCGGGGTTTCTGAGGAGGGAGGGTGTGCCATGTCATGGGGGGGTGAGGTGGGTTGGGGGGGTGAGGTGAGGTGGGGTGGGTTGAGCGGGTTTTTGAGGTGTGGTGGGGTGGTGTGGATGGAGCGAGGTTTTTCGAGGTGGGGTGAGGGGCGGATGTGTCGTTTCGTGGGGGGGTGAGGTGGGGTGGGGGGGTGTGCCGTGTCATGGGGGGGTGAGGTGAGCCAGGGTGGGTTGAGCGGGGTTTTTTGAGATGTGGTGGGGTGGTGTGGATGGAGTGGGTTTTTTCGAGGTGGGGTGCGGGGGGGATGCACCGTGTCGTGGGGGGTGAGGTGGGGTGGGGGGGTGAGGTCACGTGGGGTGGGTGAGCGGGGCTTTTTGAGGTGTGGTGGGGTGGTGCGGATGGAGCAGGGTTTTTCGAGGTGGGGTGTGGGGGGGATGCGCCATGTCGTGGGGGGGTGAGGTGGGGTGAGGGGGGGTGTGCCGTGTCATGGGGGGGTTGAGGTGACATGGGGTGGGTTGAGCGGGGTTTCTTGAGGTGGGGTGGTGGGCTGTGCCATGTCATAGGGGGGTGTGAGGTGAGATGGGGTGGGTTGAGGGGGGTTTTTTGAGGTGTGGTGGGGTGGTGTGGATGGAGCAGGGTTTTTCGAGGTGGGGTGGGGGGATGCGCCGCATCCTGGGGGGGTGAGGTGGGATGGGCAGGGTGTGCCATGTCGTGGGGGGTGAGGTGAGGTGGGGTGGGTTGAGCGGGGTTTTTTTAGCTGGGGTGGTGGGGGCGAATACGTCGTGTCATGGGGGGGTGAGGTGGGGTGGATTGAGCGGGATTTTTTGAGGTGTGGTGGAGTGGTGTGGATGGAGCGGGGTTTTTTGAGGTATGTGGGGTGTCGTGGATGGAGCGGGGTTTTCGAGGTGGGGTGCGGAGGGGACGCATCGTGTCGTGGGGGGTAAGGTGGGGTGGGAGGGTGTGCCGTGTTGTGGGGGGTGAGGTGAGGTGGGGTGGGTTGAGTAGGGTTTTTTGAGGTGTGGTGGGGTGGTATGGATGGAGTGGGGTTTTTTGAGGTGGGGTGGTGGGGGTAGATGCGCCATGTCGTGAGGGGGAGAGGTGGGGTGGGGGGGTGTGCCATGTCATGGGGGGATGAGGTGAGGTGGGGTGGGTTGAGCAAGGTTTTCTGAGGTGGGGTGGGGTGGTGTGGATGGAGCGGGGCTTTTTGAGGTGGGATTGGGTAGAGGGTCGTGTCGTGGGGGGGTGAGGTGGGGTGGGGTGTGTTGAGTAGGGTTTTTTGAGGTGAGGTGGGATGGGATCGATGGAGCGGGGTTTTTTCAAGGGGTTGCCATGTCATGGGGGGGGAGGTTGTGCCATGTCGCTGGGGGGAAGGGGGGATTATGCCATGTCATGGGGGGAGGGGGGATGGGTAGAGCAGGGTTTCCTTAGGGGGGAAGGTGTGCCGTGTCATTGGGGGTGAGGTGGGGTGGGTTGAGCAAGGTTTTTAGAGGTGAGGTGGAGTGGGGTGGGGGGATTTTTTGAGGGGGAGGGGATGAGGGTGTGCCGTGATGTGGGGTGGGGTTGTGCCATGCCGGGGGGGAGGGGGGGTTTCATGGGGTTTCCATGTCTTGAGGGGGGGGTGGGGTTCTGCCATGTCGTGGGGGGGGGGGGGGGGGTTTCATGGGGTTTCCATGTCTTGGGGGGGGAGGGGGCCTTGGGTGGAGTATCTTTTTTTTTGGTGGGGAGGGTGGGGGGAACGGACTAGGGGGTTTTTTTTTTTTTTTGAGAGGACGGACATGGGTAGAATGGGGGTTTTTTTTTGGGGGGGGCATGGGGTTGGGTGGAGCGGGGTTTTCTAAGGGGGAAGGTGCACTATGTCGTGGGGGGGAGGTGAAGTGGGGTGGGGTGGGGTGGTGTGAGATGTTTTGGGGGAGGGAGGGCGGGGGGTTGGGTGGAGCGAGGTTTTCTTAGGGGGGAAGGTGCACCATGTCATGGGGGGGTGAGGTTTAGGGTTTGGGGTATCAGAGCCATAAGCGTTTCGAGTTTTGGAGTTGTATTCTCTTGCAATCTGAGATCCTATACGGGCATTATTACCATGTTTGTCGTTGGCCGTGGTGGCGTAGGTGTTTGGCTCAAGTCCTTGTGTTCTCTTGCAATTCGAGATCGTCCATTCCGAAATTATTATGGCTTCGTTTCAAGTTCGGATGAGTTCGCATGCCTCCAACATTTATGAAGAAGCAGATTCTTCTTCTACATGACACAACCACCTGCACTTCATATGAATGAAAATGATTCCAAGTATGACGAAGATTCTATATACGAGCTAAATTTCAGTGACATCCTTAAAAGGGTTCGTTCTAGCACTGAACCTCACTATATCTTATGTAAATCCTCTTCTCCTTCTGATCCCCTAGAATCTTTCTCCCAAAACATCCCTTCTAAAAAATCTAAAAAATCTACTCAAAGAAATAATCCTGTTGAGCCCCTATCTTGTACTAATCACCCTACTAATGTTCATAAAAATCCTTCTATAGAATCCACTCTCCATGACATTAAGGAACTTGTAAATATAGTTACTAGTCATATAGGACAACTCATAGAAAAACAAAAAAGCCTTGTATCTAGTGTTGCACACTGCTCCTCCCCTGTCACATCTAACCATTTCATTAGTCTCGATGTTCCTCAGAAATCCCATCCTCTTCATACCATAGGTAATAATGAATATCTTGCACGAGATTCTCCTTATGTCCCATCACAGATTTATGGTAAACATGAGAATCTTGCAAAAGGATCCTATGGTGAAAATTCTTGTGATGTTCTTAGAAGGGAAAACCATGACTCCATATCTAGATCTCCTTCTGTTATGCTCCAAGAGTTTCATCCCATTATTCTTCAAGGTAAACAGAGAGATCTTGTATCTAGTTCTTCAATTGAACCTCAACAGCCTAATCCTATGTATTCCCAAAATCAACACAAGAATCTAGCATTTGGTTCTTTGCCTATTTCTAAGGGAAGGAATTTAGATGTTACTCCGCAGCCTTGGCTTGGTGTTACTTTACAGCCTCAACTTGGTGATCCAAAAGATCAAACCAAGAATGATCCATCTCGATCCTCTGGTGTTTTTGCATAGTCTACTCCTCCCGATCTTGATGAAGAACTTAAAGAATTGGCATCACGTTCCTCTCCTCTTCCTCAACAACATTATCTTACTCTTGGTAAGAGAGAAGGACAGCCATTCACTTCTTATTGTTCTCCATTACATTCATTGGAAGATAAATATTTGGACAAAGAAGATCTTGGCCAACAGGATGAAAAGAGGTCATCATCTGCGCCACTGGTTGTATTCCAACTACTTGTGTTCTGAAGAACCAAGATTTGGTGTCTCCAACTCAGGATGCTACTAAGAAGTCATCATTTTCTTCATCTATTTCTTATTGTAATAGAGATTTGCAAAATTTTGAAAATCAGGATATTCTTTGCATGATGCCCAACAAAGATAATGAGCTCAGAGGGAGTAGGTAAGCTACACCAAAATTGGAAGATAAAAAATCCTCTCCTAACTCTCCATTGCTTGACATGCCCACTCTTGAACCTTCTCTCCAAAAGAACAATGCTAAAGCTCCTCCACCTTCTTGGACATTCTCGCTAGATGGAGAACAAGATTGGTTTCATGTGTTTGCTAAGATTCCCAAAGCTTCTCCTCCGACATCTTGGAAATTGTCCTCAGACAATGAACAAGAGTCATGGTCTACAATAGCTAAAAAAGATAAAGATGGAGAACTTCCTGAAGCTGAATACAAGCAACCACACATCATGAAAACATATCCTCACAACCTGGAGGATTATGCTACACAAAAGGAGGATTACTCTAATAGATCTCTTATTACTTCTCTGCGAGATAAACCAAATTTGGACCAAAGATCCTATCAAGTAGAAAAGCGGAGCCATCATGAAGACTCTCGTATCTATGGCGAGATAAGTACTAAGGGTTCCAATCCCATCGACACCTTTCATAGATCTATCAAAGAGAAGGAAGCCCTTAAAGAAGAGTACTCTATGGATGCTCCTCAAGATGAAAATAAGATCCGCAAGCATCAGCAAGAAAGGGAAGGACAAGATCTCAGTTCTCCTTCCTCTCCTCAGGTAACTAATCCTGGTTTCAACACATTGAATTCTTATAATCAAGCGTCCACCTGTCCTTGTGGTAAGGATCGGACTAACAAAATAGAAAAGAGAATTCAATCTCCAGCAAAGTCAGTTACAGCACAAGACCATGCTTGGATTAAGGCATGGGAAGATGGACCTTGGGAAAAGGAACCTACCATTCCTAACTACAACCCTTTGTCCCAACATGATTCTACTACACAACTCCCTGGACAACAGTATGAGAAAGATGTGCCCGATCTCTACATAATGAAAGAATCTCTCTTCATACTAAAAGAGCAATAGGAAAATGATATCTCTGTGACATTCTTCAAAGAAAATGTAGAAGAATAGGAAAAGGACATATCACAATCCCCAGAGTTTTTGGGAACATAACAAGGTAAATCTCTATCTCAAGAGTCTTTTCCTTTGGACACATTGCTATCTTGAGATTTGGCCAATAGAAAAGAATCTGATGAAGAGATAAATAAAGAAGAACTCTTCTCTCCTAATCCCTCAGAGAATGCTCTTGATAAAGCATCCATTATGGATCATTCTTCATCACAAAGGGATGCAACTACAAAGTTTGAAAGATCATGTAATATTTCCGCACACTGCGTACCGTAAATATTAACTTCCCGCATGCCGTGTAAACCCTGTGCAAGGTTATCCCCTACATCGTATTATTGGGAGCATAATCCATACCGTGCACGCTCAAAAATGAGGCCTCCACATTGTAAATAAGAGGCTGAGGTTGAAAACCGTAAAAGCCGCGAGGGAACACCCTTTTTCTTGAAGGGGCAATTTGGAGATTTTTAGGCAAATTTTTTTAAATTAATATCCCTTCCCCCAGTCGATGCATGGCTGGAGGAGAGGGAGTGTGGGGAGGAATGGCCAAGGAGGAGTGAGTCGGATTGCATGAGGAGGAGTCCTCCACGTGTGTGGAGGCCCTCTCCCCCCCCCCCCCCCCCCCCCAAGGCCTATAAAAACCCCCCTCCCCAGGGAGAAGGGGAGGAGGAAAAGCGTGAGAGGAGGCTGCCGTGCAAGAAGTCGCCAGCCGCCATAGCCGCCACCACGTTCCGTCAGACCGCCACAGTCCGCCGCCGTGCAGGAAGCCGCCAGGCCACTTCAGTCCGCCGCCGCCGCTGGATTACGACTTCCCCCCCCCCCCCCCCCTCGACGTTGCTGCAGAAGCCAAGAAGCTTCTTAGAAGCTTCTTAAGAAGCTTCTAAGGGGGGGGCTTCCTTAAGCCCCCTTCCCACTACATCTCCCCAAAGGTCTATTCATACCCCCGGGACCTTGTAGAGGAGAAGGTGAAGCTCATAAAGACCTCCCATAGGGCCCGTCGTAAGAGGATTTTCGCAAAAAGACTTCAAAGCCACAAGCCATCCTTGAACCCATTCCGCGCCACCCCGGGTTTTCCTAAGGGACTGATAAAGCCCTCTTCCGCAAGCACCATTTATCCAAAGTCCCGCAAAGGAATCTCCTGCATACAAGGGAAAAAGGCTAAGGTCTGGAAGCTGCATTCCGAGGCAAGTCAATTCATTGACCGCAACGGCAACCCAGAAGCCGAAACCACGCCTACGATGGCCCCTAAAAGGACACAAGGTGCGACTGCGGGAGGTTCATCTCCGAGCATACAAGTGGATATCTCCCCGAGCCCACAAGTCCAGGTTCTTTCAAGTTTATTTTCGCTTAAAGAAATGATTAGGTGCGCTTAGTTCCATAGGGAAGAATGCATTTTACGCTTATTTTTAATGCATGTGGCAGTGGTAAAAAGACATTTGATAAAGTATCTCTTGAAACGTTAGGCAAGGTTGAAGTATGTCATGAATTCGAAACGGGTTGCCCGCCTTAGGAGACTAGCTGCATGATGCTATTTTGGTACATTATCAAAGTAATGAGTCTAAACATATATTACTTAGGCAAAGAAATGGAATTTATAAGTGCATTTTTTCTTCTTAGACATGGTAGGAATAAGTATGTGCCGCATGTTAGGCAACATCCTCCTCGTAATGATTTCATGAGGAAAAGTTAACACCCATAAGATATTATCCGAAAAGAAATAGAAGAGATTACGGAAATGATCTTATGGGCTTGCAAGTGGCATGTAAAATGGAATAAATTATCACTAGCTGTAGTTTTGTATGAACTTCATTGTAGCTAGGAGAACGTTGCGTATTGCATAGTCATCATGCAAAAATGTCATTCATTAGGAGCCGCATTTAGGAGTCAAAGCATAAGATTCTAAGTGTAGACAATAAGCTTGTAGGCATGACTATTTGATGTAAGTCCTAGTAGGACCTAGGAAAGTTAGTGTCCAGATTATCAGGCATTTTTACCTTACCAAGGAAGGATAGGGTTATTGTGAACCATGTGATGCGTAGAAGCAGTGAATCGCATGTTTACACGTATTGGTGTAGTTGTAACTATTAATCTCCACTAGATCTAGTTTATTACCTTTAGGAAAGGTTCATCCGTGACGCAAGACAAGTATATTGAGTTGACTAAGTCACCTAAACCACAAGGATTCTTATGGCATGGTTGGGTCGATATGATAGGTATCCCAAGTGCTAACTAGGGTTTAGTGCAATAAGAATTCGACCTAGATTTACACTGGTTGCCAAGTCAAAACCCGCAAACCCAAAGGTCTTACACACATTCACGAGATGTCGAATCAATTGGATGCTCATGCATAAAATGATCTAAGGTTTTATCCTAAGGATCATTCGTTCAAATGATGAAACTCTGACTGGGTTGGAAATTCCTAGGACCGTGGACCAATATAATTAGGAATGGGTTGGGTAAGAAGACACCCTAAACCCTGCTACTCGCCTGAAGTTAATTCCGTGACCTGAATACACCATTCAATGGGTGAAATGATCCCGTGGAATAGATACAACACATGTGCAAAAAGTTGCAACATCGCATAGACTTGAGATTTGTCCACGAGAGAGTTTTGTCATTTCTTGGAAATGATGTTGGCAAGTTATTGCGCTAAGTTAACCTACAGAAGGATGAGTAATCATCCTGTTACATCACCTTTCCTGGGAAATAGTTGCCAAGGAAAAGGAAAGTTAGGTATTTGCCTGGAAGCAATTGACCAATCAATAAATTGAAGTGACATGGTTGCTGGAATCTACCATAACAAAACCTAAAGTATTGGTAGGGTATGACCCTAACCCAAGAATGATAGGAATCTTGCCAAGTTGCAATTGATTCCGGATCGAATGCGGGTTGCATTCGGAGAAAAGGAGTCACTCCTTAACAGTTTGCCAGCTAAACGACCATTGGAATTGATTGTGCTTGTAACAGTTTAGAAAGCACTGTTTGCATTGTTTGCTCAATGAACTAAAGGATGAAAAGATATCTAAATACTTCAGGTTGAAGGCCTGAAGGGAGAGGCAGCTTCAGTTACCCCTGACTGCCTGCCTGACCCTAACCAAGGGGGTTGTTAACCGCGCCGGGAACGTGGACCGAACCCGCCATGAGAGGTCTCTCCGTTGAGTTCTACTTGGAGCAGGAGGATGCTTGGGTGCCAGAGGGGGCTCTGGCCGTAAATCCCTCGCCTTCCGGGCCCTGCACAAGAGGCTAACGTGACTCAGGATTGGATCTCGAGGCCCGCATACTAGTCTACGGGCGAAAACTTGGATTAGTGATCCCTGGTGGATTACTGGATAGCCTTCGGGCGGATTATGATTACGCCTACGGCGGAACTCCTTGTATTTCAAAGATAAAATGATAAAATGATAACAAAGAAGTTGTTTGGCATTGTTTTTCTTTATGTCCTGTGATAAGATTACGTGAAGGAACCAGTGCATAACAGGGTTAATCAAAGAAGCTGTTTGTTATATGTCAAACTAATGTGGTAGGTAATTACATAACTAAAACAAACCGAGGAAAGTGCGGAGGATGGACCATGGGTCCGTCCTATGGATGGGTGGTCCCGGTTAGCCGGGAACTTTTCTCAAAGTCTTCGGCAAACAGAGGATGATCGTCATCTCCAAAACAAGTAACGAGAACGATGACTTAGAATTAACTATTACCCAATTCACGCTGTTTTAGGGGAACGGAATGGGACTATGCCTTATGGCAGAGAGGTCGAGCCTTGCATCCCTCTCGTTTCCCATTCTCCTTGAACCAAGTGCAGCGTGAATCCGCTTCGGACCTGGCGTTTCTACGTAAAGTAGTTCGCTCGGGTCTGACGCTAGTTGCTGCTAGCTAATGACCAAACTAGAAAACCTTAATTCCGGTCGATCCTAAGTGGGAATCGGCCAGGACACTTCCGCTACGTGGCAGACGCGGAAAGACCTAGATTACAAAACCCGTAACATTCCATGGGAGTGCCGGGCGGAGTTCTCTAGACAGCCTTCCGATGGACTGCCAAGACGTGTCCTAGAGGATTCTAGTGGACACGTTACAGATCAAGCAAAGATATTCCTCTGAAAGACTGCCGGCCTTCTATTAACTTGGAAATAAAAACAAGGATACAAGATGCTAACAATAGAACATGGGAATACACTTGCCATCCGCAATCCAGCATCGCAGCCCCAAAGTCTGAAAGGCTAGAAGACTATGTGCCAGCAGGAAAAGACAAAATCATCTTTGCAGATCAAAATAACGTGAAGAAGGAACATCACAATACCATGCTGCAATCAAATGGTGAGAGCCTATCCCATCCCTGCTTCTCTTCTGCTAAAATCGATAAACTCACTTTGGGAACAGATGCAGAAGATATTCCTCTTAGTGACAGAACAGATCCAGAGCAGTGCGATGATACCCCTCAAGAGCACTCCTTAAATGGCCTCCAACCAAACTCCAACTGGTTTCAATTCAGAATACAACTCACAGGTGATGATACTTCTAGTTGGGATAATAATGGCCAAATTATAGAAAGGTTATGTTCTTGTAAGGACTATGCCTGGGATTATTATGAAAGTCATGGTGAACTCAGTAAACTGGACAAACTTTCCTCTATCCATGACTATTATCCTCACAGGGTAAAATACCCCACTCACACCAAAAAAGGCTATGATTCTCCAAGTTCTAAATCTTCTGCCTCTCCTCGCAATCAAGGTTGGAGTATTGATGATGCAAACCAAAGGCCTTTTTTGGTGATACCAAGGACACATTCTAGAGAGGAAGAAATTCCATCCATGCTCCAGGAAAAGGAGACTTCTCTATTATACCCACAACCAGATTATTTGATGAAGGTTTTCTCTCAAAAAATTCTTGGAACTTCCTCGGACCCTATCTTTGATCCAAGCATTAAAGGTAACCTCCAGCGATGGTGGGAATCACTGAAAGAAGATATGGGTATCAAAGGTAATCTCATAAGATGGTGGGAATCCCTGAAAGAAAAATACGAAGACAATGATTCGGGCCTCATCTCTCTTCTAATCCCTGAAGAGAATAACAGCATATGAGAATAATAGCGTAGAAGGTGCTCCTTGCAAGATATCCCTTGCAAAATCATAAAAATAATAGTAAGCACCTTCCTACTAAATTACTACTAGTAAAAGTAATATTAGGGTTTTCTCAGCGAAGCTATTATCTAAAAAGGGCCTGATCGTTCTCCACTCCTAAAGATGACAAGAGTACTTACATGAAGCATCCTTCACCGAAAAAAGCTCCTCTAACAACAAAACAGGTCAAAAGAAGATTGGTCTCTCTAGCTTGGCCACTTTCAACATGTGCCAGAGCAATAGAGAAGTAAAGAATGCTCTCCCCAAAGGAACATCCTTCAATAGCTAAAGAAAATTCCTTTATCTCAAGGCTACCCACCATGACAACAAGGAGGTCAACAGAACATTGCACCTCCCAAAGAACTGTTCAAAAGAAATTACCAAAGGTGGATAACAAGGATGGCAGAACTGACCTCAACTACAAGGGTTATTTGCAAAATCAAAATACCACTTGTTTTGGAAACAAAAGGAGAGCCTTGGCCAAATGTGAAACTCACCAAAACTCAAAAAGCAAATAATGCACATTCAGATTTCAAACTTCTATAGGTGCAAATCAAAAGAGAATGGAGTTACATCACAATGCATACTTCTTTAGGCAATACAAATAAGAGGAGAAAATGTGAGCAAATGTGAAGAAATTCACATTTGAACAAAAACCTTGAAGGATCCAAAAGCATGCAACAATCCTTAGAAGGGTCCAAAAACATTATGCAAATGTGAATAAAGTCACATTTGATTCAAAAAACAACCCTTAGAAGGATTCAAAGAATATGTGCAAAGGAATGTGCAAATGTGCAAATGTGAAAAAAGGTTACACATGCACATCCCTAACTTGTCCTATATAAAATTGGAGCCATACTTCTTTTTGGAAGCTCCAAACCATGCACAAAGCACATTAACAAAAAAGTAAAAGGACAAGCCATGCATAAAAAGAAATATGCATGGATGCATGGTAAAAGATATGGATGACAAAACAATAGATGGACAAAAAATACCATAGGTTTAAAAGAAAAGAAATCACGAATGAAGAAAATCACTTCTTTAAACCTATAAAATACCATGTACAAAAATGACTTTTTGAAAAGGTACATGGTATCAAAATAAAAAATACAAAAAACCAAAGAGTTGGCACATGGAAAAATCAAAAAGACAATTTGTATGAGAACCGTACTCTCCCATGTGAAGAAACATGTGGCTCCCATATGGAAAACCATTTCACATGAAAACCATGTGACTCTCCCATTGTTTTACAAAAAACACCTTCTAAAGACTTCCTTCTCTAGAATAAAAAATCCATCTATTATATTGTAAAAAGGGACTCCCTTGCAACTATAAAAGGGGGATCTCTCATCCATAGAGGGGGTGGAGTTTTTGTGTGGAGTCTTTCAGTTTCTCTTTGCCCTTGTACAGTTCTTTTCTTTTTTAGTGTTCTTAGTTATTAGGAGGTGCTCAACAAGCCTTACCTACTTTCTTCTCCAAGCTACCCTTATACACAAGCTTCCTCTCCAAGCTTCCCTTACACAAGCCTTCTTCCCCAGGCTTCTCCCTCAAGCTTCCCTCACTACCTCAAGCCCTTACCTTCTAGCCACTTCAAGCTTCCTTCCTCCATAGCCTTAAGCCTCTCCAAGCTTCCTTCCTCTCAAAGCTTCCTCTCTCTCTCCAAGCTTCCTTTCTCTTCAAGCTTCCTTCCTCTCCAAGCTTACTTCCACTTACCCTCATGCCACTCCAAGCTTCCATACTCTTCCCTTGTCCATACCCCCAACGTACGAAGCTCTCTGCCATACCTCTCCAAGCTTCCCGACTACCTTCATCATCAAGCTACCTCCACCACTTCTCCCAAGCTTCCTCCTTCCTCTATCACTTTATCCTAAGCCTCATACCTCCATCTAGCCTACCACACACTCTTGTAACTACCCCCTTCCGCCATATCCACCTATCTCATGAGCCCTTCTCTACCTTGTACAAGAAGCTTCATGCTCCTCATGCAATACATATCGGCTTGGTCTCCTACAACAAGTGGTCTCTGTCTCCTGTCTGGTTCTCTGTTCTTCGTTCGTGTTGGTGTTTCCGTGCGCTCGCTCTAAATTCTGGTATCAGAGCCATAAGCATTTTGAGTTCTGGAGTTGTGTTCTCTTGCAATCTGAGATCCTATACGGGCATTATTGTTGTGTTTGCCATTGGCCGTGGTGGAATAGGCATTTGGCTCAAGTCCCAGTGTTATCTTGCAATTAGAGATCATCCATTTCGAAGCACTATGCCTCTTGCTCGGTCCCTCTCAAAGAAGTATCAATCCTTTGCGCACAGTGCTCTATCAATAGATGAGGCTAAACCAGCTACAAGGTGGCAACTTCTTGCCATTAGACCTACAGAGATCTATGAAGAGAAGTTTCATCTTTTCAAAGCTTCTACGATGTACATTAACGAGAAGGGTAACTTCACTATTTCTGATAGCCAGGTAGACAGCCATTTTCTCAAACTCCTTAAAAAACCCTCTAAATTTGCCCAACAAGCAAAATCTAAGGGTTACAATTACATGCATTTAGGCTATGTAGCAATAGGATTAGTTCCTCTATTTCGAAAAGGTCTACCTGTTACAGCCTTAGATGTTGTCCTAGATACTAGGCATAAAGCCTTAGAAAATATGCTAATAGATGCGATAATGTCCCCCTTATCCAATGGCCTAGTATATATGGAACTTCGCCCTAATTTTCTCATATCTTTAGATGATCCATATTTTTCTGAGATCCTTACTCTCAAACTCCAAACCCAAGATCTTGAAATGAAATCAGGTTGCCTGCATTTAGCAATCCAATACCGAGTGGTCCTTTGTCTGGTTAACTCTACTCTTCCTAGTGTTCTTGAAGGACTTTCCCTAGATCCTAAGGATAAAGGCCAGAACATAATCATGAAAACAAATGCTACTACTGAAAGGCTGACTCCTCAGGTCATCAATTGGTCCGAGCTCCAGCTCCCTGAACAATGGGATATGGATGTTAGTATTACACAAAAGAATGAGATGTTGCCTCCAACTCCTGTATCAATAAAAGAAATTGCTACTAACAACTATGCTATGGCTCAACCCTCAAAGGGAAAACAACAACAGATTCTACCAAGGCCTCCAATTCCAACGATGCAAAAGCTTCATACTAGGCTTCCTGCCTGCACACATGAAGATCTCCAGAAGACCACAAATGGCTTACAATGCCTTCATTGCCAAAAGCTAGTAGAGTCTGCGTCTACCTCATCTACTCTAAATGTCCTCCAGACGCAACCAACTTCCTTCTATGCTCAAGACATAGAAGTAATTGGGGCCCCCTTCATCATTCCATCTTCAGGTAATTATTCTCAGCAAGACATGGTCATAATTTGGCAAAGCCATTTCCTCTACAATCTTAGTGAACAACTATCTCAGGTTAGTCAGCAACTCACTAATATAGAACTCCTTATTGATCTTCAGCAAAAACAAAAAAAATGTAATTTCTCATACTGCATCTAGCTCCTCTCTTGATCTTTCGAAAACCCAACAAAATATTAAAAAACTTACAGCCTGATTTTCATTAAAATCTTTTCAAGGAGATCCTTCCCAAGATGTTCTCTATGCTATGCATAGTAAGGGCAAAGGCAAAAATATCATCAGGTGTAGCAACCAGATGACATCAAATCATCATGAAATGGAAGAATGGGTCCATGACCAACAGCATCTGGTCACATCTTGTCAAGATTCCCTTGGAATGCTTCTATCCTATGAAGCTGATATCGAAGCAGAAGATATTCCTCCACCTAATCATCTTCACTTGCCCCGCATCACCAAATGGTACCCTGATCAACTCCAAGATTGGGTTATTCACTCAAAAGAAGAACCAACTACCTGCCTGCATAAAGAATAGAGCTATACTACCGCAAAGCGCTATCGGCACTGGGAAGACTCTCGAATTTTTAGAGAAATCATTGCTGACCTAGAAGAATGTTCTTGGATATCCCAAAGGCCCAAACTCACCTCTCGTCCTGACAAAAGGGGTCTCTGCTTCCAAGATCATCCCCATGAACAAACTGAAGTTCATCGACTTGACCTCATCCATTGGCTGATATAGAATATGATCAGCATACTACATCCTTCCTTATAGATATGCCTAGTTCTACTTCTTATGCAGAAATTATTGATGCTGATACCCCCAAAAGTGCTCATGAAATCACGCATTATCTTAAAGGGCTTCATATCAATTATAATTTTTATGGATGGCATTCTTCCCCCCACAGAGGACCAAATGGACCAGTATGACAAACGGACTAAATTCAATGGTATAATTCAAGGTATTGATCCTACTCATCTTCCTTCTGTAAAAAAGGAACTCAAGATAAGAAAAAAGCTAGTAAGTCCAGAAAAGGGCACTGAGTCTCCTGTCATAGATCTTACACAAGATGAAGGTTGTCCTCCCACAATCAACATGATGAAGAGTGAGCCCAGCAAGCAAGAGGACAAGGCCAAAAGGCACAAAGTTGGAAATCTTCCCTTATGGAATATTGATAATCTTTCACAAGTAGAAATTGAGGATGTTTTCCATGAAATGTTTGGATATTTTTACTCATTATATAGAAATCAAGGAGTTGCCCAGGTAAATGCAGTTAATCATATTACCCATGGCTTCACCGACGACCTCCGCTATTGGTGGGAATTCCTTGACCCTAATGCCAAGTTTACCATTCAAAAGGACTCTAATCCTGGCGGAATTTTTCTTTGAAATCTTGGTCTCAGAATGGGTGGGTAACAGGTATGATGAGACATGAGATGCTATGCAGGCCTTTCACCAGGCTTGCTTGTGTAACATTAACAAAATAGAAGATTATATCATCTATATGCAGCATCTCTTATATCGCTTCAATGGAGAACATGAAGCCAATAACAAGAGTTTCTTTGTGAATTCCCTTCCTAATCCTATTCCCCGGATGGTAGTAGATAAAATGGAGCAACAGCAGATCACTTATGAACACTCTTTTGGTATGATCACTCAGCTAGTTCGCAAGGTAATAGATGATCTCTGTACTTAGCTCAAGGGAAAGAAGATCTTAAAAACAACCCAGTCCCCCTCTATGGAATTTTGTACAAAATATATATTTACTAAAGATTTTGGCTACCTCCACCAAAGCTGCAGTTGTAAAAAATCCAACCCTCGTACAAAATATAAGCCCAAGAAAATGTTCTCCTCCAAGAGGTGGCTCTTCCGCAGGAGTTCACAAAATCCCAACTCTTGCTTCATTTACGAACAACTCAGCCATTGGGCAAATAAGTGCCCTAACAAAAGCAAATTTTCACGAAAGATCAATACCCTCCAACAATCTGGCATTCTTCTTGAAGACAGGTATGATTACTATGAGCAAAGTGTCTCCCATCACTCTGATTCTGATAGAACTTCTGCAAATAAGTCTAATGCTTCCTCCCATGATGAAGATACCATTCACACCATCAATGCATCAGAAGATGATTTTGGAGAATCCTCCAGAAGAAATAGGCATAGAAACTACCAAGGACACGGGCGAGGCACATATGGGGGAGGCAAACAACCATTTGGAGCAAGACTCATCAAAGTTCCCTCCTCGGGTATTTCCTACAAATGGCATTTTGATTATGATTTGGTTTCACCCAACCTTCCAAAATCCTCCTCATCATCTTCCTCGGATGAAGAAAAGGAATACACTTTCTCAAAACTTCTCTCAAAAGAAAGAAAGACTATTTCTCTTAATGGGAAAAGTTCTAAGAATGTTCTTAAAGAAGAATCTTTTGTCACTACTGATCTTTTTAAAATCTTTCCTAAGCCCCGAACTCTCTGACAAATCCTCAAAGATGCTAAGGAACCAATCACTCTTGAAAAGGATCGATCTCCCCCTCTTAGGATGAAACAACAGTCCACAGAAAAGGATAACTTTTCCCTCATCACCCAAGAGCTTTCTCAAGCTACCCAAGCACTAAAGAATCTCACGACTCAGGTGGAACAACATGGCAAGGAACTAACAAGGCTTGCGGCAAAAGACAAGCCTATAAATGAAGCCCACGTAATGGCCACCAAGGAGCACCATATTTCAGCTATTGGCAGAGCCCAACTCCCACTAATTCCCATTAGCATGTCTCTCACCAAGCATACTCATATGCAACTAGATGCTTTGCTAGACAATGGCTCTTCCTTGATAGTTTGTGAAGACCATTATGTACCACTTAACAAGGCACAACCTCTTGAAGACGAGATTAGCATATCCCTGGCTTCTAACAGAAGACTAGCTATCCAAAAAGCAGCCAAGGTATGGTGTCAAATTGGTAACCTCCAAGCTCCCCTTATAGTTTGCTTGATCAAATCTATAGGATTTGATATGATTATTGGCATGGATGTTATGAGCCATTTCAAGCCAATAATGTTTGACTTCTAAAAGGTTTCCTTCTTCTTCAAAAGAGAACCTTATGATGTTCCTCTTCTTCAACATTTCTCCAAAACCCTTTCACTCATCACCCCCACATGCATAGATGCTTGTGACTTAAGATTCAAGAAATGGTTTGACCAACAAAAGCAGCTCTATGCCCCACAAATCCAACAATGGAAGGATTGTATTATGACTTATTTCTCAGAAAATCCTCTCCAGTTTTGGGGCCCTGAAGACATGAAGATTTTTCAGAATGAAATCAAAACACTACTCTCTCAAGGTATCATTGAAAGAAGTTCAAGCCCATGGGCATGCCAGGCCCTTTATGTCAATAAACATTCAGGGCAAAAAAGGGGAAAGAAAAGGCTTGTTATTAATTATAAGCCCCTTAACAAGTTCCTTATTGACAACAAACATCCATTGCCTTTGAAAGAAGATCTCATCCATCGGCTTCAAGGTGCTCAGGTTTTTTCAAAATTTTATTTAAAATCTTGGTTTTGGCAGTTTAAGATTTATGGGAGGTTCTATACGCCCAGAGGGCCTCTGTAAGTCGATCATCCCAATCACGACGATGTGCAACAATTGTTCTAGTCAGGATCGAGCAGAGGATGCGATTGGTGACTTCGAATTGGCCATTGGCTCTTGGGTAATAAGGAGTGGACTTGCAACGGCGGATCTTATATAGCTCTTTCAACTCTTCCATGACTTTACTAATGAAATGAGTGCCTCTATCACTTACGAGCTCTAGGGGACTACCAAAACAGGTGATGATATTCTCTTACATGAACAGGGCCACGCTATTACCATCATCCCGCTTTAGGGATTTAGCTTCACACCACTTTGTGACATAATCCGTACATATGAAGATGTATCTGTTCTGTTTCCTTCTGATAGGAGGATCGATCGGGCCTATGAAGTCAATCCCCCACTTCTCGAACGGCTTCAAAGGAAGGATAGGTTGCAGTGGCATGGCACTTGTTTTGGTGGTTTTCCCCATTCGCTGACAAGCATCACATCACTTGCAGTAGTCATAGGCATCCTTATGGAGGGTCAGCCACCAGTAACTTGCTAACAGACCTTTCCTGGCTGTGGCTTCTCCTGCAAAGTGGCCTCCACATGGCTCGTCATGGCAAGCCTTCAGAACAATCCCAATCTCATCTCCTACAACACATCTTCTGAGCACTTCATCTTTGCCTTTCTTACATAGTGCTCCACCTAACAGGGTATAGGGGGCTGATTCTAACATAAGCTTCTTCCTTTCCCGACTAGAAATACTAGGAGGGTACTATTGTGTTGCCAGCAGATTGGCAATGTCTGCATACCAGGGGGTTACAGTTTCTACCATGAATAGGGAAGCATCAGGGAGGTCTGGATCATCTTGCTCCTCATCTGCAATTTGTGGGATACGCGACAGATGATCAGCCAGAACATGGAAACGACCAGGTTTGGTAATTACCTCAAAGTCGAATTCCTGAAATAGAAGGAGTCATCTCATCATTCATCCTTTCACGTCTGCTTTGTTCATCAGGAAGGACAAGGCCTCATGATCCACATAAAATTTAAAGTGGGTAGATAGGAGGTAGTGGCGAAACTTCTCCAAGGCAAACACCATTGCCAAGCACTCCAGCTCTGTCACTGTATAGTTCCGCTCTCTATCCATGACTTTTCGGCTTGCATAATAGATGGGTTGATCTAATTTCTAGGAGCCCTTCTGGCATAGGACAGCACCTAACCCTTCAACTGATGCATCAGTGTGTGTACATGAAACTCCTTCGTCCAATCAGGAGGCTGCAGAATGGGTGCCTCAATCAGACACACTGCTTCACAGTGTTGAAGGCTTTGTCACATTCTTCTATCCAAACAAACTCTGCATCTTTCCTCAGAAGCTTGTGCAAGGAGGTTTCCTTTGTTGCAAAATGGGCTATGAACCTTCTGTAGTAACCCACATGGCCTAGGAATCCCCTCAATTGTTTGAGGTTTGTGGATGCTGTCAGAGCTGCGATCTTTTCGATCTTAGTAGGGTCTGTTGATATCCCTTGTGCAGAGACAATGTGGCCCAACAGAACTCCAGGAGAGACCCCAAAGATGCATTTGTCGGGGTTGAGGGAAATCCCATACTCCCGGCATCGGTCAAAACATTGTTCCAAATGTCCCCAGTGTTCACGGATCAAACTATAGACACAGAAGTCATCCAAATATACCTCAATAAAGTCATGCAGATGATTTTGGAATGCGGCCATCATGATTCGCTGGAAAGTAGCAAGGGTATTGCAGAGTCCAAACGGCATCACTCGGTAAGTATAGGTCCCCCATTCTGTGGTGAAGGTTGTTTTGGATTGGTCTTCTTCTGCTATCTGCACTTGGTTGTATCTGCTGAATCCATCCAGAACAGAATGAAGCTCATGTCCTACCACTGTGTCTAACAGCTGGTCTGTGAAAGGGATAGGAAAGTGATCCTTCTTCGTCTTGGAATTCAACTTGCGAAAATCCACACAGATTCCCAATTTGCCATTCTTCTTGGGTACTACTACGATGGGTGAAACCCATTCAATATTTGCCACTGGATAGATGAACTCGGCTTTCAGAAGCTTCAGCAGCTCTGGTTTCACCAATGTGGAATAATTCAGGTTCATTCGCCTCTATCGTTGCCGTACTGGCTTGGCATCAGGCTCCAAGTCAATATGATGCTGACATATTGTGGGATCAATCCCCTTTAGGTCTTTGTAGGACCACGCAAACACGTCCAAATTCTCTTTCAACAAGTTGTACAAAGTTGAAAACTCCTCTTCTGGTAGGCTGCTACCCACCTTCAAGTGGCATTCAATGCCATCTACATCCACAAAAGTTAACTGCCTTTCACCTTCTACTTCACAGATGAAGGTCCCACAGACTACTTCTGGATACATATCCGACTCCTTCAAGGGGGTGGTATCCTCTTCTGATGTCCCACTAAACCCAACTTCTTTTGGTGGAGACTTAGGTTGCTCCTTGAGATGTTGAAATGGAATTAGAGCCGTTTCGGGTTTGGTTTCAAGATTAGTTACCTCTTGGCTTGAAGACTCATCTTCTGATGACGCATCCAGGAATGTCACATAACAGGGACCCTCTAATGCCTGTTGGAATTGTGAGACTGGTGCTTGTTGGCACGGTGCATCATCATCATCTTTCTTTGGCAAGGATGATTGAGGACGGCAAGAGCCACTGCTAAAATACGGTTTGGTCTTCTTTAACCATTTCTTATAAAGATTTTGCATATGAGAAAATCCATTTACCAGACCAAATGGTACCATCGCCATTCTGCCCCACAGCATGAGCTCGTCTGCTTCTGATGCTTCTGGAACTTCTTCTTCATATGTATCCTCTTCAGGTGGGATAGACTTTTCCGTCTTGCGTTCATAAACTTCTTCTTCCATATAATCTCCATCCTCTTCGGTCTTTGTCTTTGTCTCTGTCTCTGTCTCTGTCTCTGTAGGAGCTCTGTAAGAGAAGAACTGGTTCTCTGTTTCATCTTCTGTCTCTGTCTCTGGCTCTGTTCTGGCCATGTAACAGGGAGACCAGTACATCCATGCTTCTATCTCACTATTAGAAGTGATTTCAGAAATCGTTCCTGGTTCAGGCAGGAAGTATTCACCCATTGATAATGGCTTTGCATCTTTTGGGAGTTGGCTTATAGTATCCACTGTTAAGGAACGTGCCACTATTTTCTTGGGAAGGATCTGTTTGACAGCATCTTCGTCTGCTGATGTTCCATCTGTAGCCTCATTGGGGGAGTCAAAAGATAATTCCAAGGAGATGGATCCATGTCCTTTTTGAGCATCATATAGCTTCAGTACCACTTTATTAGGTCCTCTCCCCAAGGTCAAGGTTCCTTTGAACCAATCCATCCTTGCTCTGGCTTCAAAAAGCCATGGTCTGCCCAGTAAACAGAGAGTAGGATGTACCATAAGAGTTTGGCTTCACCACCAGATAGGTTAGCCAATAATCTTTTCCAGCCACCACTATAGTCTTCACATATGGGAGAATGCCCAAAGGCTTGATTCTACTCTGATCCACCAGTCTGATGAGCCATTGGGTTGGTTGCACACCTTGTAGGCCTAGATCCTTCATTGTCACATCCGTCATAATGTTCACTGATGACCCACCATCAATCAGTGCATTTTCAATAAAGCAGCCGTCTATCCACATGCCAGTCTCTGGGGTACCCGGATCTAGGAAGGCATTAGCCACATCCACTTCTTTTACAAGCTCTGGAGCTTTGTTCGACTTTGTTGCTGTTGAGGGAGCAATCCTTAAGCCACATCTTCTTGTCAATATACTTTTTAACCTTTTTCGGCAACTGGGAGACAACATCAACAATTGTCAGAATGTGAGGTTTGGTTTAAAGGTATCTAGATCTTTGACCAGATCGTATTCCTTAATAGGATCCACTTGCTTCTCTAACCAGTTAGGGAATGGAGCAACACCCATTTTCATTTTCCTTTTTTCTTCCAACAGGGGCATCATGGGGACTTCTTCTGCCACTTGTGGCACCTCCTCCTCTTCTATCTCCTGAACCTCTGGTCCTGTCTCTGGAACTGTCTCTGTGACACTCTGTGGCACTGTGGTGCTCTGTACGGCACTGTCAAGCTCTGTTCTATTATGTTCTTCTGGTGGAAGATTGAACTTCACTGTTCTGATAGGAGGATTATTTTCTTTCTGGATAGGTGGTTCCTTCTTCGTTGCACGCATGATATAAGCAACTTCCAATTCCACTAAATTGGAGGTAGGCTCTTGGGCCTTGGCCGGATTATCAGTAGCACTATTTTTCACTAGGGCTGGGCTTGGACAGTCTTTTGCAGTGTGGCCTTCTCCTTTGCATCGACTGCATGAAGGCTTTAATCCACTGACCTTCTGGGATTTGGACAATTTGGTGAAATGTGTCCCTTTTCTCCGCATCTGTAACACTCCACTTCTGATCTCTGACCACTGCCAGATTGTCTTCTTCTGCAACTTTGAGAGGGAAACCTCCTTGGACCGAAATTAGGACCAAACTCTCTAGGCTTGGGTCCAATATCCTGTGTTGTCATTTTGGATTCCAACAAGTTGAATCTTGCGTCTTCTTCCTTCCTTCTCCTATCATGCATCTCCTTCAGAGAGAAAATATCCTCTGTATGGTTCTTCCACAAACAGTAGGAACAGAAGGCTCCAGGAATGGTTAGTCTTTGCATACATTCAGTGGCTAAATGGCCTGCTTGATGACACTTACCACACCAAGTATTTGACCACATCACATCTCTTCCTGCTCTTGCAATGTTGGATATGCTAGTTGTATTCACTTTCAGTGTCTGCAACTGCTCTGTAATCACATCCATCAACTCCTTTTTGATATTTGCAACTGAGTTGGATAAATAATCCTTCAAGCTTTCTCCTCCTGAGGTATTGGTAGTAGGGTTTTGAGGAGTCTCTGCAATCACTGCATAAAGAGGTTGGGCTTGTGCAGAGGGGTCTCTGTTCTGAATCTGATTCAGAGCTCCTGTTTGAACTGTTGGCTGTTGGCTCCAGTTGGTAGGGTTCCACTGTTGCTGCTAATTTGGCATTGGGGAAATTGGTTGGGACCATTTTTGTTGTGGTTGAACCATCATTTGAGGCATTGATTGTGGCCACTGTGGATTTGGTGCACTATACTGTGATACTAAGGGCATCTGTTGGTAGGGGTAGGGGACTGCCCCTGGGACTGCATTTGGTGGGTACATCATTCCTGGCATCAGAGGAGATAGGACTCCTCTTCCTGGATTCATCGCCAATCTAGCTTCCACTTCATCGTATAGTCTTGCACCTTCGGTTGCAGCTTGTAGTGTGGCTGGTCTTTGCAGCTCCACAAACTTACAGACTTCTGGTTGTAATCCTCTGAGAAACACCCCCTTCTAAATGCCATCATCTAGATTATGGTTAGTCCATCTCTTCAGGATGGATTCCATTCGTGAGACATAAGCTTCTACTCTTTCTCTAGAGGACTGACTTAGATTCATAAATTCCTCTCGCATCCACTCTTCAAAACCTTCACGCCTGAATTTAGTGAGGAAGGCCAACTTCAGGTCGTCCCATGTGCCAAAAGTTCCTGCTGCTTGTCTCTCATACCATTGAAACGCCACGCCCTTGAAAGTGGCGGGGAATATTTCTAACCAATGCTTAGGGGTTCTAGCATTGTTAGCCACACATGCTACCATAAACTCTGCTACATGAAGATCAGGGTCTTCATTGTACTCTCCCTTAAAAACTGGCAATGGGACTACATTCGCTGGCCTATCATCAATATTTCCAGGATGAATCTGGCTCGGAAGTGGACCTCCAGCAGGAGGAGGAAGGGCTTAATGTGCCATTGGGACTTCTGTAAAGAGTTCCACAAGGGCGTCAAAGGCGGCTTCTCCTGCAAGCTCGTTCTCGGCTTTGATTTTTGCTTTCTCTCTTCTCATGTACCTCTGGACTTGTTCTAACGCTTGCCTCTTTATTGTGTCATTCATCAGGGGGTTGGCTCCACTATGTTCTTAGTGCTCCACAGAGGGATAACAGAAGGCTTCAGTCTCTGGAGGACTGTCTTTCCAACATTTCTTCTACTTCTTCCTTTTCAACGTCTCTGAATTCTGCTTTCATGCCACTGCACAGAGGAAGGTATTCGGTTCTGAAGGTGTCAAAATGCATACGTCTAAGCATTGTGGTGGTGCCATCATCATAGTAATGCCAGCTTCTGATGGTTTCAATAGTGTATGTTGTGAAAAACACTCTGTCTACCAACTTCCAGTGGGTTGCCAATTGAACAAATAGAAGATTGTCAGAACACCAAGCATCCCATGTATCTTGCTGCTGTTGAGCATCCACGAGCAAATTCCAACTCTTTTCCTTCTTGTCTTTGTGAACCACCACAGACCAAGACTCCTGAAGCTTCTTCACAGTCTCCCACTTGATGATGTCTGGAAACTTCTCAATGAATTCCAAATCTTCCATGTATGGTCATTCTCTCTGTTTCTACTCTTCAGTTTGTTCCCAAACAGTTTGCCACTAAGATGCAAGTTTCTGCTGCTTCAACAGGAAGAGGAAACTGTCCACCACATAGAGCATGCATCATGATGGTGATATGTTTCCGCCATTGTGGGATGAACTTCTTGTGGAAAGTGGCTTGGATTATGAGAAATTCCAACTCTTCAGTGGAAGAAGGAACTTTACAAACATCCATTGAATTCTTCTCTTCTTAGTAATGCCATTTCCTTCATTTTCAGCCTCTTCTGGTGCTTGTTGATGGCAAGATTCCCCAACTACACACCAAAAACATGGAGCCCCAAGAGGAACACCAAGGAAAAGGGAATTCTCTTGCAAGAAAATCTATCTTGTAACATCAACAAGCTTTTTTATTAGGGTTTATATGATCACAATGAAGAAAAGAACACCAGGCACAACAAATCTTCATGCAGCATCATGTAGATCTCCCACGGATTTGATAGAATCAACCATATTCTTCAACATCTTCATAAAATCCATCAATATAACAAAGAAAGTAAAGGAATACACCATCTTTGAATGGAAATACATCACATAGTATTCATCTTCAATGTCTTCATAGTCTTCTCTCTCAATCTCTCATATACAATCACACTATTTTGATAGAATTGGCTATCTCTGACTCTCTCTCTCTCTCTCCATCAATAGTACATCATCTCCTCACTAAAATAATCTCATAATAACCCTCAATAATCCTTCTTAGGTCGTGGATACACCTCCCAAGAGGTATGTCTGATATGAATAGTCACCAGAGCCACTACAGTGTCTTTTCATAGCTCACCACTGTCACTTCACTCCAGTCTTTACTTGAGTCTTCAGCCTATCTCTACTAATAAACATCATGACCTTAATAAAACCATTCCAACCTATCAAAAACACTCTCAAACCACTTCCAAAGCAATCAATCATCTCATAAAATCAACCATTCAGCTCTCAAAAACAACAAAAATCAGCCATAAAATAGGTCATTTCAACACTCAACAGTATGACATCCTTGAACTCTTCAAAATTTCCCTAACCCTATCATCTCCTACTACATGTTCCTTTTCTTCATCTTCTAATTGATCCATTTATCTCATGATGCATAGGTGCACTGAACTTCCTCTCTTCAACTCCTTCTCTACTTGCTTAGCACTGCACCACTATGGCGTCTTGCCTTTGTCCTTGTTTGTCTTCACTGGTGTAGTCATGACATTCTGCTTACTCCCACTATTGACATTCTGCTTGCTCCCACTACTCTCCCCCTTAGTTGTTTTAGCCTCCATCTGTGCCATCTTCCCTTTTTCTCCACTTGTTGCCTCTACTCGCTTTGGATTCAACTTCGGTTTTGGTCTATAGTAGT
The DNA here is from genome assembly GCF_053477565.2 of Lygodium microphyllum. Lineage (NCBI taxonomy): Eukaryota > Viridiplantae > Streptophyta > Polypodiopsida > Schizaeales > Lygodiaceae > Lygodium > Lygodium microphyllum. The sequence continues at coordinate 163,011,406 of NC_141141.1, read as the reverse complement.
TTATCATCACTGTTGACCCATTCATGTCTAGTACAATCTGATTTGATCCCTTCCCAAACATAGCCAAAACATACTTGTCATACCATGTCAACCCCAAAATTGCCTCAAACTCATCCATCGGCACAATCACAAAGTCCATCTTGGCTTTCCAATCTCCTAACTGTATCAATACTCCATAGGCTATGCGTACATTTGAATCTTTGCCTTGTCCAAAACTTACAGTGCAAGTCTCCATATTTGACCACTTCTCTACCCCAACCTTCTTTTCCAACTGTGGCATCATGAAATTATGAGTTGCCCCCGTGTCTATCATCAATCTCTGCTTGTGAGCATTCACTATCCCATCCACATATAAATGTTGTACTGCCAGTAACTTAGCTGCCAATAAACTTGCTTGAACTTGTAGCACTCCCACTTTGGGGTGCTCTGCCTCTCCTCCTAACCCCTTAGACTCGTCCTCTTCTACTTCTGTGATTCTCACTCCCTGATTCGATTCACTCCTATAGTCTTGATCCATTGCACTAGTTGTTGCCACCCGTGCTCTGCCCATTCCTTGCGTTTGCAGACATTCTCTAGCAAAATGCAATCCCCCACATGTAAAACATCCCCTTGGTGCTGCATTCCAGTTTGAGAAGCCTCTTCCTTGATTAAACCCACTCCTTTCATTATTCCACTGTGATGAAGTACCCCCCAGTCTTCGATACTGCATGTTGGGAGGCCTATACATTGATGGTGATGAAGCTACACTTTCTACACCTCGATTCAATTCTCCACCTCGACCCACCAGTGGTGTTCTCCACGAATTGGTCTGAGCTTGATTTGCCATGTTGAATGATGCTCCTCTCCCCCCTCTCGTAGATCTACGTAACTCCATGTCTGCCAACCTCTTCGTCATCTCAAAAGCTACCTTGATATCTTCAGGTTCCTGCTTTTCTATCTCTCTGTGAGCCCACTCTTGTAATCCATACAAAAATCCATGTAACTTGGTCATTGCATCCATATCCTGTAGTTGAAGCATGTATCTTCTATATTTCACTATGTACTCCCTCATTTTACCCGTTTGTTGCCTTAGAGCACACCACTTGTCTCTCACTTTGAATTTTTCATTCTTTGGGATAAAATAATTTCTGAGTTTTGCACGTAACTCTTCCCAACCCATCATCCGTGTTTTTCCTTGCTCTATTCTATCTTTTTCCTTTGCCAGCCACCAATCATATGCTTGATCACCTAAATGTTGAGATGCCACTTCCCCTCGTCTTCTTGTGGGCACTTTTAGAATGTTCATGTATTGTTGCATGAGGTTCAACCATCTCTCAAGAAGCAAAGAATCTCTTTCCCCTTTATACTTCCTCGGAGGTGTCGGTTTGTATCTTCCATATTTTGAGTCTAAATCTTCAGTTTCATATCTTACCTCTTTTTTATTCCCTTTTCTCTTCCTTTGTTTCTCTCGGTTCATATTCATCAACAATTGGGTCATTTGCACAAACGTGGCTTGAAAATCCATGTTGGTCACTCCTACTCCACCTGCCATGCTTCCTTCATCATCTTCATCTTCCGTAGGTGCATCCAAGTATGGTGGTTCCCGTTCTACTTCCTCATCATCAAACGGTCTTGATGTCCCTTCCACTTCCTTTCCTTTTTCTCTATCTCGGTCCCGGACCTTCAGCATCTTGCCGCCCTCACACGTGATGAAATTTGCTTCTCGTGAGGTATGCTCTGATACCAAGTGTTAAGATGGAACAAGCTCACAACTCAACTTCGAGCCAAAAGACAAGTTTTTCAAACTCCCCCAAACATGCAAGGAGCCTCTTTGAAGGTAACACGAAAGGTTTTGGTGCTCACGCAAGAGCCAAGGGTGGAAACCCTGGCCCTTCCCTATAACCCCCTCACCTCTCAACCCAAGAAGAAACTAAAACCCCCCTCTCACTTTTCACTCAAGTCACTCACCCTCCCTCCTATATTTTCCGATGGGATGCCCCGAGCCACTTAACCATGCCCAAGCATGATGCGCAACAGCCCTGTGCCGTGTCACCACCAAGGAGAGCCAAGACTCGAGTAGGGTACCTCCCATATAGGTGCTATGATGGTCCAACCCTTAGAGAGCCACTAGGGACCTCTTGGGGACCCTGTCTAGGCCCCGGGGCAGCACTAGACCCTTCCCATAACTTTGCCATCCTGACCCATCAACATGTCACGGGGCACCCCAATATGTCACGGAACACGACACGGAACATAACACGGCACAAGTTTCACCCAAGGGCCCATCTTGAGGGCATCACGTCATATTCATAAGTAGAAAGCATTTACAAGATCACCGGGGCTCAGCAAGGGACTATGTCACGGTGGGTGGGTGGAGCTATCAACGTGCTACAACACGATGCCAACACAGTGGGTGAGGGAGCTAGAGAGGTACTCCCTCATACACACCTCCCCTTGAAAGAATTTGATGACCACATCGAGTGAGGGAGGCACAACTTACTGGCCTTTTGAAAATGGTGATTTGACTCAGACTCATATTTATTGTCGGGGGTCTTAACACGCCTCACTATCAAGGCGGCCAGTGTCTACCCACTAGGTGCCATGCTCACTGACTCTATTTACAACTGTGAAACATGGACTTTTCGTACTTCTTGCATTCCACCCACTGACTCAATTTACAATTGTGGAGTAGAATGGGACTTGGGTAGAATTGTGAAAGAGAATTTATTGGGCACATCAACCCATCCACCTGCTAACCAAATTTACAAGCACAGAATGGAGGGTAACCCAGTCAAAGACACGTTGTGCACCCATGCTCCAACTTGGGCCAAGTAGCTTGAGTGCGCAGAACTGCCTGTGGACTAAGGTCTCAACAAACAGCTTTCACTCTGAATGCCAAGCCCAGAATGCAAGGGTCCAGGCAATGACACCTCACGCAGAAGAAGGCCCTCTTTGGCCACATCTTGCAATCCGCCCGCCGATGAAGAGAGTGTAAGGGGTGTGTTCTGCCTTGAACGCACCTCCCCTTGAAAAGAGTTGGACCTTCATCGTCCCAATCTTCGATGCCTCATACTCTCTAGCTTTTCTCTTAGTGCCATTGAAGGCATGAATCTGACTTGAAGTTCCTTGTGAAGAAGACCATCCGACCTACTGGGATGCAGCATGCCATTTGGCCCTTCGTGTGAGATCCATCTTACTCGCATCTAGAATCCTTCCCTGCATTGTAGCACACACCTTGAAATAGACTTGGGGCAGCTTGAAACAGATTCAAGGAAGTCTTCTATTGGACTGAATTACGGGGAAAGCATACTGGTTGTTTGGAATCCTTCCCCACGTTGTAGCACACTCCTTGAAATTGATTTGGCTAAGCTTGAAGTAGATTTGGGGAAGTCTTCTGTTGGACTGAGTTGCACGAGGAGCACATGTGACAGGAGCGAACCGCACGACATGCCTGGAAGGTGCATGCCGCTTAGCCCGCCGCGCGAGATCCAAGTCTCCCACATCAAATGCCCCAACCTCATTGAAGCATGCCCCAGTAAAAGGATAGGATGATAGCATCGGACTTGAGAGTTGGAGCACCTGGCCAGCTCATGACAAATTGATGGGTTGTATCAAACCGCCACGCCTTTAGAGTGAGGGCCATTTCCCTTGTCGTGATCACCTTCGGGCCTCTGTTGCCCAGATCTGATTGTCTCATGTGCAAGAAAAGAAGGCTTTTTATCTATCCGTAAATGCCACACCCACTTGAAATTTTAGGCCCTTATTGGCCAGATCAATCTCTACGAAGAACATGGAAGACGTCCGGGACCATTTCATAGCATTGACCCTTCTGGCTTGCATCGGGAGGGTCATGTCCCCCGCCATAGTCACGTTGAATTGGCCCTGCACGGCTTGAAAAGACAAGGAGGTTCCCATTTTCTCAAGCAACTCTCGATGAGGGGCCACCATGCCTCGCTTTGCTTCAGGAATGGGCCTGCTCACGCTCGGATCCATCTTATCAGCCTGAATGAGAGCTAAGACTTCACACCTCGCCCTCTCCTTCATCGCTTGCTCCTTGAAGAGCCGAATATGCATGGAACTCATAGGAGTGTGAAGCCTCCTTGCTTCCCCCTTGGTTCCATCTAGTAGTTTTTCGGCCACTTTGACTTCGCTAAGACAGTCGCATCCCTTTGGCCCAAAGACCAGAATGGGCTTGATTGCACACGTGGGTTTCCTTAACTCCTACACCTTCCTGAAACTCACCTTCATGTTGAGCATGGGTTTGATGTCATTCCCTAACTCAGCCACTTGGTTTTGCTCCTTGAAGGCCCACTTGCAGTCGGAGTTCCCCAGCACTCCCAATCTTGATGCCGCGTGAGGGTCTGCCACCTTTGGAATTAGCCTTTGCTCCTCACTTGCTACATGAGGGCTTTGCACCCTCAGAATCATCCTTGAAGCACAAGTTGACTCCTCATCAGCTTCGTAGCAGTAGGACCTCACTTTCTTGCGAAAGCTAACCTATTGTTGCCTACTAACCGAGTTGGATTCAGGGGGCATCGGATTCGACACAAGAGTCTCCTCCTTTGCCCCACAAACGGATGAATAATTCATAGGTTTTCAAATTTTCCTTCTCTTCCTCTCCTTCACTCCACTTCCTTCCACACCAACTCTCCTCTTCCTCTCGTTCACTTCACTTCCTTCCACTCCAACTCTTTTCCTCCTCTCCTTCTTCACCCAACATGCAACCGGTCATTTACCCTCCCGATGAAAGGAGCCTTCCTCAACACGCAAGGCCATTCTTTTACCCTCGCGGCTAACGAGCTCCTCCCCATCATCCTCAACACAACCAGCCATTTGTTTATACTCACGGCTAACGAGTTCTTCACAAGGGTTGCCCGTTCGTTTATTCTCCCGGTGCAAGGAGTCTTCCCCATCCACAACCTTCTTCCTATCATCCGCATCAGAAAAAACACAAGGCACCAGTTCATTTATACTCACTGGGCCGGACGAGTCTTCCTTCATCTCACCAACACTCCTCCTCTCTTTAGCACAACTCTTTCTCTTCGTATCTGCATCAAAAAAAACACAAGGCACCGGTTCTTTTATACTCGCTTGCCCGGACGAGTCCTACTTAACCTTCCCTACTCCTACACACTCTTCCGCATCCTTACATAACACAAAACATGGTTCCAATTCATTTATGCTCGCTGGGCTAGACGAGCCTTCCTTCACCTCCTCACCTAACTCAAACTCATCCTTTACCTCATCCTTAACACATAGTTTTATACAAGGCACCAGTTCGTTTATGCTCGCTGGGCCAGACGAGCCTTCCTTCACCTCCTCTACTCCTACATTCCTCCTCAAACCTCCTATACATAACCCCTTATCTAACTCAACCCTACACTTCAACTCATTATCAATGCATGGCAAAATACAGGGCTCCAGATCATTTATACTCGCTGGGTTAGACGAGTCTTCCTTCGCCTCCTCTTTGACACAACTCAAAAACAGTGAAATACAAGGCTCTAGTTGATTTATACTCGCTGGGTCGGACGAGTCTTCCTTCTCCTCCCCTACTCCAACACAACTCAAAACATCACGTTTCTCCTAATCTTCAACACAAAACTTCAACACTTCATCTCTTTTTAACTCAACATGCTTGAGCTCAATATCACTCCTCACCTCAATAACTGTACATGGTAAAATACAAGGCACCAGTTCATTTATGCTCACTGGGCTGGACGAGCCTTCCTTCACATCATCCCCTCCAACACAACTCACTTTTGCATCTATACATGGTAGCACACATGGTCCCAGTTCGTTTATGCTCGCTGGGCTAGACGAGCCTTCCTTCTCCTCTTCCACTCCAACATACGTCAACTCAGCACCACGCTTCAACACTTCATCTTCTTTCAGCTTAGCTCACTTCACCTCAACCTCAGCATAACACTTCAACTCAGCACCCTAGCACGATCATAAGAAAAAGCATGTGGTCCTAGTTCATTTATGCTCGCTGGGCCGGACGAGCCTTCCTTCTTCTCTCCTTTCCCCTTCCCTTCTATCTTTTCCAAAACATGGGGCACATCACCCCGCAGCACACTCAACGCACATGATTTAGACTTAGCCTCTTTGGCTTCGTCCATCTCCTTAATCACCATCCCATTCACAACACACTTCTTTCTATCCGCAACCTCAAACAAAACTTTCTTTTTCAGCTTTCTCTCCTCCCCCACATCATTTCTCACGACTAGATTAGCATCTTGCTTCCTCACTGCACCCTTCTCATCAACACATGTCTTTTTCAAACAAGGGGCCGGCGTCTTTGCCATAGCCCGCACGGCATCCTTCTCCTTCCCACTCTCCATACTCTTCTTCACTCCCTTAGCCTTGGCATCCAACGTCACACCACACTGCTTCACACCCTTTTGCATTATTTTCATTAAGTCCACAAACTGGGCTTTCATCGCCTGCATCCTCTCTTCACTCTCCTTATCCTCATCCTCACTCCCATCATCATCTTCATCTTCTGCTTCGGAGCTCGAACTCGGCTCTTTGAACTTTGAGGGCACGGGCCACCGCAGCGATGTATCAACATGACTTGGTTTCTTCAACTCGGCATCATTCTTCTTCTTCTCCACCCCTTTCTCTCCCACTCCATCACTCCTACTTCCCTTCACCACCTTCGCTTCTTTCTTCACCCCCGACATTCCACCCGTAGCGATAGATGCATCAAAATCCAAAGCAATTTTTCTTTTCAACCCACTTTCAACCTCCAATGCATCCCAGTCTCCCTTCCTCATCGTCTTCTCTCTCCACTCCTCATTCACATCCTTCAACTTCTTCTTCACCTCATCATGCCTCCCTTCGATCAACCTCACCTTCTTTTCCAACTCGATTCGAATTTGGGATGGGGCACTTGGCCCGTTTCCACATCCATACCTCAGCTTTTCCCCCAAACCCAACATATCATACTCCAAATCATAAAATTCATCTAGAAGGCTTCTTTTTTTTTAAATAAATATACTCCACAGCATCATATCTTGACTTGGGCACGACACTCTTGGAGTTTTCTCAACACACCTCAGCCCAAGCTCCCCAACACAGGGGTTAGCACACGCCACTCCCGCAGGCGGATCTGATACCAAGTGTGATGGTCCAACCCTCAGAGACCCGCTCGGGACCCCCTGGGGACCCCGTCTAGGCCCCGGGGATGCACTAGACCCTTCCCATAACTTTTCCATCCTGACCTCTCAACACGTCACGGGGCACCCCAACACGTCATGGAATGCGACACGGAACATAACACGGCACAAGTTTCACCCAAGGGCCCATCTTGAGGGCATCATTTCATATTTATAAGTAGAAATCATTTACAAGATCAGCGGGGCTCAGCAAGGAACTATGTCACGGTGGGTGGGTGGAGCTATCAACGCGCTATAACACGACGCCAACACCGTGGGTGAGGGAGCTAGAGAGGTACTCCCTCATAGGTGCTGTGACGACACTCCCCTGGAGCCGTCATGGGGTAGGCAACGCCCACCCCGTGGAGCTCACCTCATGAGGGATCACCCTCTAATCCCTGGCCCCACAGCAGTACGAAAGTGTTTTTCAAGGTAACTCGGGACGCGACACGTAACACGTCATGGGCAGCGGAAGGTAACACGTAACGAGCAAGGTAACACGACACGAAAATGAGGTAACGCGATATGTATATTATGAAGTGCAATGGAGGCACGAGAATAATTACAAGAAGCCAAAAAGGCTTGAGGGACGAGAAATCACATGTAGAGGGTGGACGCTATCAATGTGCATACCACGACGCCATTATGTGGGTGAGGGAGGAGTACTACCCTCATAGGTGCAATCGGCTCCAACGGCAAGGCATAGCTATAAAGCCTGAAATTGTTTTTTTTTTTGGGGGGGGGGGGGGGGGGGGGAGAGGGCGCATCGCCTCACGTCATCATGGCATGTTGAGGGGAGGGGCGGCCGAATTTTGGAGGAGGGGAGGGCGTGTCGCAACATGGTGTGGTGTGTGTTGAGGGGGGGGCTGAATTTTGGAGGGGGGGCGGGGAGGAGGGCACGTCGCAACATGGTGTGGTGTGTGTTGAGGGGGGAAGGGGGGGCGGAATTTTGGAGGGGGAGGGGAGCCAAATTTTGGAGGGAAGGTGGGGGGGTGCGAATTTTAGAGGGGGGAGGGTGTGTCGCATCGCGATATAGTGTGTGTTTAGGAAGAGGGGGAGGGAGACCCGTCATGGTGGGTGTGTGTCTGTGTTGAGGGGGGGGATGTCATGTTATGTTGGGGAGGGGAGGGGGGTGTGTCATGTCGTGTTGTGTCCTATCATGGGGGGGGGGGGGGGAACGGGGATGCCATGCTATGTTGGGGAGGGGGAGGGGCCCGCGTTGCATCACATCATGTCATGGGGGGAATGTCATGTTATGTTACGGAGGGGGAGGGGGGCGCGTCGCGTTGTGTCGTCGAGTCATGTCATGTCATGGGGGGGGCCCATCACGTCGTGTCGTGTCATGGGGGGGGATGTCATGTTATGTTGGGGAGGGGGAGGGAGGCACATCGCGTCGTGTCATGTGATGGGGGGAGGGGATGTCATGTTATGTTGGGGAGGGGGAGGGGGCAGCGTTGCATCGCATCGTGTCATGGGGGCGGGGGGAGGGGGAAGGGGGCGCGTCACGTTGTGTTGTCGCGTCATGTCATGTCATGGGGGGGAGCGGGGGGATGTCATGTTATGTTGGGAGGGGGAGGGGGAGCATCGCGTCGTTTTGTGTCATGGGGGGGATGTCATGTTATGTTGGGGAGGGAAAGGTGGGCGTGGCGTGTCGCGTCATGTCATGGGGGGGGGGGGGGGGGGGATGTCATGTTATGTTGGGGAGGGGGAGTGGGAGTGGGCAGGCGCATCGCATCGCGTCTTGTCGTGTCATGGGGGGGAGGGGGGGATGTCATGTTATGTTGGGGAGGAGGAGGGTGGCGCGGCGCATCGTGTCATGTCATTGGGGGGGAGGGGGGATGTCATGTTATGTTGGGAAGGGGGAAAGGGGCGCAGCACATCGCGTCGTGTCATGGGGGGGGATGTCATGTTATGTTGGGGAGGGGAGGGGAGGGGGGCGTGGTGTGTCGTGTCGTGTCATTGGGGGGGCATGTGATGTTATGTTGGGGAGGGGGAGGGGGACAGGCGCATCGTGTCGCATCGTGTCGTATCATGGGGGGGACAGGCGCATCGCGTCGCGTCATGTCGTGTTATGGGGGGGATGTCATGTTATATTGGGGAGGGGGAGGGGGAGCATCGTGTCGTGTCGTGTCATGGGGGAGGGAAGGGGGGGATGTCATGTTATGTTGGGGAGGAGGAGGGGTTGCGGCACGTCCCTTCATGTCATGGGGGGGATGTCATGTTATGTTGGGGAGGGGGAGGGGGAGGGGGGCACGGCGCATCGCGTTGTGTCATGAGGAGGGGGGGATGTCATGTTATGTTGGGGAGGGGGAGGGGGGCGCATCGTGTTGTGTTGTGTCGTGGGGGGGATGTCATGTTATGTTGGGAAGGGGGAGGGGACGTGGCGCATCGTGTTGTGTTGTGGGGAGGGGGGGAGTTATGTTGTAGAGGGGGAGGGGGGCGTGGCACGTCGCATCGTATCATGGGGAGGGGGGATGTCATGTTATGTTGGGTAGGGGAAGGGGGGCGCAACGCGTCGCGTCATGTCATTGGGGGGGGGGGGGAGGGGGGGATGTCATGTTATGTTGGGACGGGGAGGGGGGCGGGCGCGTCACATTGCGTTGTGTCGTGTCATGGGGGGGATGTCATATTATGTTGGGGAGGGGGAGGGGGCGTGTCGTGTCGTGTCGTGTCATGGGGGGAGGGGGGGATATCATGTTATGTTGTGGGGGGGAGGGGGCGTGGCACGTCGCGTCATGTTATGGGGCGGGGGGAATATCATGTTCTATTGGGGAGGGGGAGGGGGGCGCAGCGCATCGCATCGTGTCGTATCATTGGGGGGGGATGTCATGTTATGTTGGGGAGGGGGAGGAGGGGCGCGTCGCATTGTGTCGTGTCATGGGGGAGGGGGATGTCATGTTATGTTGAGGAGGGGGAGCGGGGGCATCGCATTGTGTCGTGTCATGGAGGGGGATGTCATGTTATGTTGGGGAGGGGGAGGAAGCGCGGCGAGTCGCATCGTGTCATGGGGGGAGGAGAGGGGGCATGTCATGTTATGTTGGGGAGGGGGAGGGGGCGGGTGCATCGTGTTGTATCATGGGGGGAAGGGGGGGATGTCATGTTATGTTGGGGAGGGGGAGGGGGGCGCGGCGAGTCGCATCGTGTCATGGGGGGAGGAGGGGGGGCATGTCATGTTATGTTGGGGAGGGGGAGGGGGCGGGTGCATCGTGTTGTATCATGGGGGGAGGGGGGGATGTCATGTTATGTTGGGGAGGGGGAGGGGGGCACGGCGCGTCGCGTTGTGTCATTGGGGGGGGAGGGGGGGGATGTCATGTTATGTTAGGGAGGGGGAGGGGGGCGGGCGCGTCGCATCGTGTTATGTTAGGGAGGGGGGATGTCATGTTATGTTAGGGAGAGGGAAGGGGGCGGGTGCGTCGGTCGTGTCCTGGGGGGGAGGGGAGGGATGTCATGTTATGTTGGGGAGCGGGAGGGGGGCGGGTCGCATCGCGTCGCATCCTATCATGGGGGGCGGGATGTCATGTTATGTTGGGGAGTGGGAGGGGGGATGTCATGTTATGTTTGGGAGGGGAAGGGGGGCATGTCGCATCGTGTCATGTCATGGGGGGGATGTCATATTATGTTGGGGAGGGGGAGGGGGCGCGGTGCATCGTGTCGTGTCATTGGGGGGTCCCATCGTGTTGTGCCATACTCTGTTTGGAAGGGGGGGTCATGTTATGTCATGGCACCCAACCCCCTCCCACCATGACATGGCACCAACCAACCCCCCGCCCTCCCCCCCAAAAAAAAAACCCACTCCACCGAAGTCTCCCCCCCTCCCCCAAAAAAAACCCCGCTCCAACCAAGTCTCCCCCTTTCCCCCACAACATGGCAACCCCCTAAAAAAACCTGGCTCCATCCATCCCACCCCACTTCACCTCAAAAAACCCTGCTCAACCCACCTCACCCCCCACAATACGGCACACCCTCATTGCCCCCCCACCTCTCCTCATCCCATCCCACCCCACCTCCCCTCACCCCCCACAACATGGTGCACCTTCCCCCCCTAAAAAAACCCCGCTCCACCCAACCCCCCGTCCCCCCCATGACATGGCACAACCCCACCCCACCTCACCCCCCCATGACACGGCACACCCTCATTCCCCCTCCCCCTCCAACCTCTCAAAAAACCCCCCATCCCACCCCACCTCACCTCAACTCAAAAAATACCCGCTCAATGCACCCCACCTCACCCCCCCCAAAAAAAACCCCACTCCACTCCACTCCACCCTACCCTCCCCCCTCCCAACCTCACCTCACCTCACACCACCCCACCCCACCTCACTTCACCCCGCCACGACGTGGCACACCTTCCCCCTTATGAAAAACCCGCTCCACCCAACCGACCCCACGCACCCCCCTGCCCCCCCCAAGACATGGCACAACCCCCCCTCCCCAAAAAAAAAAACCCTCTCCATTCATCCCACCCCACCTCACCTCAAAAAACCCCGCTCAACCAACCTCACCCCCCACGACACATCACATCCTTATCCCCCCTCCCCTCCCCACCCCATGTCACCTCACCTCACCTCAAAAAACCCTTCTCAACCCACCCCACATTACCCCCCCAAAGAACATCACTCCACCCTAAACCCCCCCCCCCTCCCACCTCACCTCACCTCACCTCACCTCACCTCACCTCACCTCACCTCACCTCACACCACCCCACCTCACCTCACCCCCCCATGACATGGTGCACCTTGCCCCTAAGAAAACCCCACTCCATCCAACGCCCCCCCCAAAAAAAAAAACCCACCCCTCACTCTACCCAAGCCCGTCCTCCCAAAAAAAAATCCCTCCACCCAAGTTCGTTTCCCCCACCCCAAAAAAAAGCCACTCCACCCAAGGCCCCCTCCCCCCCAAGACATGGAAACCCCATGAAACCTCCCCCCCCACGGCATGGCACAACCCCACCCCCCAAGACATGGAAACCCCATGAAACCCCGCCCCCCCACGGCATGGCACAATGCCACCCCACCTCTCCTCCCCACATCACCACACACCCTCATCCCCCTTCCCCCCCTCTCAAAAAGCCCCCCCATCCCACCCCACCTCACCTCTTGAAACCCCGCTCAACCCACGCCACCTCACCCCCCCACAACACGGCACACCTTCCTCCCCCTAAGAAAACCCTACTCCACCCAGCCCCCCTCCCCCCATAACATGGCACAATCCCCCCCTCCCCCCAACGACATGGCACAACCCCCCTCCATGACATGGCAACCCACTGAAAAAACCTCGCTCCATCAATCCCACCCCACCTCATGTCAAAAAACCCCGCTCAACCCACCCCACCCCACCTCACCCCCTGACGACACGGCACGACCTCATCCCCCCCCGGCCTCTCAAAAAACCCCCTACCCAACCCCACCTCACCTCACCTCAAAAAACCCCGCTCAATCCACTCCACCTCACCCCACCTCACCTCACCTCACCTCAGCCCCCCACAACACAGCGTACCTTCCCTCCTTAAGAAAACCTGGCTCCCACCCAAACCCCCCCTCCCCCCACGATATGGCACAATCCCCCCACCCTCGCCTCTCAAAAACCCCCCACCCCACCCCACCCCACCTCACCTCACCTCACCTCACCTCAAAAAACCCCACTCAACCTACCCCACCTCACCCCCCAAAAAAAAACTCCACTCCGCCCTAAATCCCTCCCCCTCCCCACCTCACCTGACCCCACCCCACCCCACCTCACCTCATCTCACCTCACCTCACCTCACCTCACCTCACCCCCCCACGACATGGCGCACCTTCCCCCTCCTAAGAAAACCCCGCTCCACCCAACCTCACCCCCCCATGACACGGCACATCCCCCACCCCACGACACGGCACAGCCCCCCCACCCCACCTCACCCCCCCATGATACGGCGCATCCCCCCCACCCCACCTCAAAAAACCCCGCTCCATCCAAACCACCCCACCTCACCTCAAAAAACCCTGCTCAACCCACCCCACCTCACCTCACCCCCCCACGACATGGCACACCCCCCCACCCCACCTCACCTCACCCCCCCACGACATGACACACCTCGTGCCCCACGATACGGCACACCCCCCCACCCCACCTCACCCCCCCACGACACGGCGCATCCCCTCCCCACCCCACCTCCAAAAACCCCGCTCCATCCACACCACCCCAGCTCACCTCAAAAAACCCCGCTCAACCCACCCCACCTCATCTACCCCACGACACGGCGCATCCCCCCCACCCCACCCCCAAAAACCTCGCTCCATCCAAACCACCCCACCTCATCTCAAAAAACCCCACTCAACCCACCCCACCTCACCTCACCCCCCCTACGACACCACACACCCCGCACACTACGGCACGACACCCCCCCACCCCACCTCACGGCACACACCTCACCTCACCCCCACCCCACCCCACCACACCACCTCACCACACCACCCCCCCACGACATGGCACACCCCCCCACCCCACCTAACCCCCCCACGACACAGCGCATCCGCCCCCCCCACCCCACCTCACGGCACACACCTCACCTCACCCCCACCCCACCCCACCACACCACCTCACCACACCACCCCCCCACGACATGGCACACCCCCCCACCCCACCTAACCCCCCCACGACACAACGCATCCGCCCCCCCCACCCCACCTCACGGCACACACCTCACCTCACCCCCACCCTACCCCACCACACCACATCACCCCCCCACGACATGGCACACCCCCCCACCCCACCTAACCCCCCCACGACACAGCGCATCCGCCCCCCCCCCCCCCCACCCCACCTCAAAAGACCCTGCTCAACCCACCCCATGTCACCTCACCCCCTATGACATGGCACACCCCCCCACCCCACCTCATCCCCCCATGAAGACACGGCGCATCCCCCCCATGCCCCACCTCGAAAAACCCCGCTCCATCCACATCACCCCACCACACCTCAAAAAACCTCGCTCAACCCACCCCACCTCATCTCACCCCACGACATGGCACACCCCCTCCACCCCACCTCACCCCCCCATGACACGGTGCATCCCCCTGCACCCCACCTCAAAAAACCCCACTCCATCCACCCCACTTCACCCCCCCATGACACGGCGCATCCCCCCCACACCCCACCTCGAAAAAGCCTGCTCCATCCACCCCACCCCACCACACCTCAAAAAACCCCGCTCAACCCACCCCACCTCACCTCACCCCCCCCATGACATGGCACATCCCCCCCCACCCCACCTCATCCCCCCACGACATGGCACATCCCCCCCGCACCCCACCTCGAAAAACCCCGCTCCACATCCACCCCACCCCACCACACCTCATAAGGCCCGACTCAACCCACCCCACCTCACCTTACCCCCCCCACCACACGGTGCATCCCCCTGGTACCTCATCTCACCTTACCCCCCCACGACACGACGCATCCCCCCCGTACCCCACCTCGAAAAACCCCGCTCCACATCCACCCCACCCCACCCCACCACACCTCAAAAAACCCCGCTCAAGACACCCCACCTCACCTCACCCCCCCCACGAGATGGTGCATCCCCCCCACCCCACCTCACCCCCCCATGACACGGCGCATCCCCCCCGCACCCCACCTCGAAAAACCCCGCTCCATCCACCCCACCCCACACACCTCAAAAAACCCAGCTCAACCCACCCCACCTCACCTCACCCCCCCCACGACACAGCACATCCCCCCTGCACCCCACCTCGAAAAACCCCGCTCCACATCCACCCCACCACACCACACCTCAAAAAACCCAGCTCAACCCACCCCACCTCACCTTACCTCCCCCCATGATACGGCACATCCCCCCCATATCCCACCTCAAAAAACCATGCTCCACATCCACCCCACACCACCACACCTCATAAAACCCTACTCAACACACCCCACCTCACCTCACCCCCCCACGACATAGCGCATCCTCCCCCCACCCCACCTCACCCGCCCACGACACGGCGCATCCCCCCCGCACCCCACCTCAAAAAACCTCGCTCCATCCACCCCACTGCACCACACCTCAAAAAACCCAGCTCAACCCACCCCACTTCACCTCATCCCCCCACGACACGGCGCATCCCCCCTGCACCCCACCTCGAAAAACCCCGCTCCACATCCACACCACCCCACCACACCTCAAAAAACCCCGCTCAACCCACCCCACCTCACCTCATCCATCCCCCACGACAGGGCACACCTCCCCTACCTCACCTCACCCCCCACGACACGGTGCATCCCCCCCGCACCCCACCTTGAAAAACCCCGCTCCATCCACACCACCCCACCACACCTCAAAAAACCCCGCTCAACCCACCCCACCCCACCTCATCCCCCCACCCCACCTCACCCCCACGACACGACGCATCCCCCCCACACCCTACCTTGAAAAACCCCGCTTGATCCACACCACCACCCCACACCTCAAAAAAATCAGCTGAACCCACCCCTCCTCACCTCCCCATGACATGGCGCATCCCCCTCCCCCCCACCCCACCCCACCTCACCTCAAAGAACCCTGCTCAACCCACCCCACCTCACCTCACCCCCCACGACACGGTGCATCCACCCCCCCACCCCACCTCCAAAAACCCTGCTCAACACACCCCCCTAAAAGATAACCCTACTCGACAACGGCACGGCACACGCTCCATTACACACAAGCCTCTCCCATGACATGGAACCACCGCCCCAACGACATGGCACACCCTCCCTCCTCAGAAACCCCGCTCCACAATGACATGACACACACGCCCCACTGCACACAACCCCCTCCCATGACATGGAACCACCCACCCCCCGGCGGACCTCCTCAAAAAACCCCCCCACGACATGGCACCACCCAACCCCCCCATGACATGGCACACTCTCTCTCCTCAAAAAACCCCTCTTCGGCAACCCCCTCGCACAACATGGCACACCCTCCCTCCTCGAAAAACCCCGCTCCACCGAGCCCCCCCACAACATGGCACACCCTCCCTCCTCAAAAACCCCGCTCCACAATGACACGGCACACACGCCCTACTGCACACAACCCCCTCCCATGACATGGAACCACCCACCCCTGGGCGGACCTCCTCAAAAACCCCCCCATGACATGGCACCACCCACCCCCCCGTGACATGGCACACCCTCCCTCCTCAGAAATCCCCGCTCCAAAAACCCCCCCGCACAACATGGCACACCCTCCCTCCTCGAAAAACCTCGCTCCACCAAACCCCTCCACAACATGGCACACCCTCTGCTCCCAAAAAACCTCGCATTGTGAGGAGGGGGTATCACATGAAAGCGAGGCAGAGGGAGGGACCGTGCACAACGTATGCAAAGACAATCACAACGAGGAGAGGAGGCGCCGCGTCATGGCAAGGCGAGGGGGTTTCCTACCACGATGTCAGCATTGGAGAGTCAAGACGTGATCCGAGGGAATTGCCATGCCATGATCTCGAAACAAGCATGGAAAAGGGTGCAGCACCAGGACTTCCTCGGAGGTCACCCATCCCAGTACTGTTCTGCCCCAAGCACGCTTAATTACGGAGTTCTGATGGGATCCGGTGTATTAGCACTGGTGTGATCACACCACGAACACAAAGGAATTCCAAAGAAATACCATATTGGGGAATATGGGAATTTCCCATAAGTTTGGGACACGTGGTCAAATCTTTGGATTTGTCATAACTTGAACACTATAACTCCAAATCAAGCACTCTATAGCTCAATAGATTCCATTTTTCAAGTGCTTTCCAATAATAGGTCATATCATATTGTTTTGAGAAACTTATGGGCATGTTATCCGGGTGCCACCTTTTTAGTATTCAAAAAATGGGAATTAGGAGATTCCCAAACTCACTAATATTGTGTTAAGAGCTCTTGTATACTCACAAAGTGGCATGAGAGAGCTCAAGAGCGAGGCATGGTGGCATGCCATGCCATTCATGCTACGGAGGATGCGACTCAACGCGAACCCTAAACCCCTCTCACATGGAGGCAACGCACAAAAGATTGAATGCCGCCGTCGCGTGCCATTTCTAACACGAAGTGATGCCAGGAGGCATATTTCACGGTGGATTCTGTGAGGTTTTACGATGGATTCCGTAAACTTTGTTGACCGGGGCTCATACACAAAGTGGATTCTTTGTGCGAGAAGTTGATGGGGACGCCTATCCTTTTCGGGCATTTCATTAATTTAGTGTGTACATGGGTGATTCCATAGCGGGTGATTCCGCAAAATACATATTAAATTAATAAACGTTTATGAGTTTAGAGTGCGCACTCGTGATAAATTAAGATTAGGATTTATTTCTAGCCAGTTGAATATTTATGTAGCTGAAGACTGCTAGATATTCATTTTTGTCGATTTAATTGTATTATTTTACTAACGATTGTGAATGCTTCAGTTGATGTATAGAGATAGCAGCAGTGGCAGAGGAAAGCATTGGAGGATAGCGTGTATTCGAGTTATTACTTATATTTTGATGGGCGCATACCTTAGGCATGGCGCCTATATTTTGTTGCGCCTATTTATTGAGACGTTGGATATTTATTTATTATTTTGTATACGCATGGGCGTACGATTATGATATTTGTATTTGGACATTGTATTAGGTATGCTTGACTCTTTGGGCGCCCGCCCATTAGCTTTATTTCTATTTTGTGCTAAAGCAAACTCAAAAGCCAAAAGCATGTTATTTTGTAATTTGGGCTATTATTTGAGCTTGAAGATGATTAATACATAAAACACATGCTTTGTGGAGCGCTCACACAAGGCATGGGGAGAGATTGCACACCCAATTGGTCTCTTGTTCATGTCGTGTATGTTTTTTACCTTGAGTTTTGTGCAAAAATTAGAGTTCTTTTGTTCTTGGGGACCTTCCGGCATTCACTACGCAAGCATACAGCATCCAATCTGTGCATCAGTGGTATCAGAGCGAAGCTGAGATTGAGAGATTCCAATCGCTACCCATCTTCTGTGAAGGCGGAGCTCCTGGAACGATCAAGCTCTATGATCAGTCTCATTGCGAACGGTCAATACGGGTGGATTCTTGGTGGTCAAGAACCTCTGTTTACAACCTGTGATCGCGAAGGACCGGCCTGTAACGGCGGAGGACCACTCCAACATCTTCTCCTTCAAGTCGTCTTCTCACACAGTCAACAGAGATAAGCCATATCTTTCATAAAGATTCAAGCTTGAGTTTAAAGCTTATAAAGCTTAATAAGAAGCTTATAAGCTTTAAATTTGTAATTAGGCGGCAGGGCGGCAGCATTCCGTACAAATCGGTGTTGAAAACGGCCCCCCCCTCAAAAATCGTCATTTACTGCCACACTACCATAAGCTAAGTTACCCAAGTCATCAGTCACACAAATCCTCCAAGTTGATCAAGTTTCATAAGTCTGCAACTTTGCAAGTCCGGCAAGTAACCAAAAGTCAGAACTGACTTGTGCCCAAAACTCCCATAAGGACGATTCCTGTGCAGAAGCACCGAACTGTATAGTTGTTCCCTGGAAGACTCTTCTGTTCGCATACGCAAACTTGTTAAACCAGTTTCAACACACGCAGAAGGTCAAAATGCAGATTTTACAAAGATTTCAAATCCCGCAATTGCCAAAGACGAAGACCGTGAAAGCCAAACAAAAATCTATAAGCCTTGTACACCCGACTTTAAGCTACGCTCATCCCACTAATTGGATTTTGAGAGTGTGAGGTCTTTTGAATTTTTGCAGGATGACGAAACAAAATATGGATGATTTAATGGCTGAAGGCGATCTTCCTAAACCTACCATGGAACAAAAGTTGGATTTAATTATGATGCAGTTGGATGAAGAATGAAGAGCTCGGCAAGCATTGCAAGTTCAATTGGCCAATTTACAAAGATCGACTACCGACAAAGAGGAACCACAATCCGAACATCTTATCCGATGAACCACACGGAGGACCCGTGTCCACGCGAGCACTAAACCCCGCGCACATGAGATTGAGTCATAGAATCCATGTCATGGACGAACTTGGAATGCCATCGGGTACCCTTTATGACCAAGCGTGAGCATCCATACGAAGAGAACCTCGCGCACATAAAGACAATGAGGTACAAAAGATCAAGTGATAGAATCCACGTCATGGAGGGTGCATGTCCATGTGAAGAAGAGAACCCCACACACGTCGAGGCAACACACAGAAGATCCGAGTCATAGAGTCCATGCCGAGTTGTAGAGTCCATGCCACGGGGGGCGGACTTGAAATGGCACGAATGTCGACGAGGCGAGACAAGCATGAAAACCGCACTAACGCAAGTGAGCCAAGGCAAGAAATGTGAAGAGAAGGCGATCAAATTTCCCACATGAGCTAGATTAGATCGGGTGCACAGTTTTGTTTTGTTTTGTTTTGCGAGTCGGGTGTGTAATTGATAGGATATACCTACCCTCTACACAATGCTTTTGCAAGGCCAAACCCTTAAGCCCACGCTTTCGACAAGCAAGCCCACTTATTACCGCCTCCTTCTAGCGAAACCACCGGGAGGACCGAGCATTGGGTGCACGGTGTGCACGAGGACTTGGGGGCGTGCCATGACACACAAGGGCCGAGGCCAAGAAAACCCCGTCAAATCGAGCGAAAGAGGGACAAACCGGTGTGGCGGCGGGCTGAATCTCAGTGGATCGTAGCAGCTGTTGAGATTCAGCAATCACACTCATTGATAGCCTCTTTGTATGGAGCTTCAGGGCCAAGGACATGCAGGCTAACCTATCCCATATGCACAGTGGTGCCTACTGCAGTTTCCTACTTTCCTATAAAGCATTGTACTTGCTTCCTTTTCTTAATGCAAATGATAGTACTCTTTTCTTTTCAGTAAAGTGCCAGTGTCATTGTCCACATACACAAGATTGTGTTTATGAGTCCAAGTCTCAATCTTGGAACCTAATTCACTTGTGTAACAAACAGTGTCTTTGTCTTCTCCATCATGAGTCCACACTTCTCCTTCCATCCACCATAACTAACTGCCATGTCCTAGATCTCGCATCTTTCACATGGTATCAGAGCCCAGATGAGCATGGCACTACTCCTTCAGCTCCATTTCACTTTCATCTAGCTCAGCTTGAGCTCAGTCCAGCTCAAGGCTTCATCTTCTACTCTTTTTTCTCACTACCCTGTTTGGCAGCCATAGCCAAACCTGCACCTACTTACCTTTGAGCTCTTAGATCTCTTGAACTAGGCAATATCTCCCCAAGATCTCTTCTGGAGGATTGTTCCTAAACTCCCTAAGCTTCCCTCTGTTGCATAACAATCCAACATTGGGCTCCTATAGCTCCAGCATTGTCATTCTTCTGTGTTTCTATCTTGTGGCCACCATAGCCAGCCTGGACATACCTCTGATAGAGGGCTGAGATCTCCCTCTACAAGTCAAATCAGCCTATGACCTCTTCTTGGAAGATGTTCCCCAACACTAGGCGCAACTCCCTATCACAATAACTGATGACATTGTTACTCTCTAGCCCTAGCATTACAGAAATCGACTGTGCCCGTCCTGAACTGTGCCGATTCTGATCGAGTACTCTACGTGCACCGTACAGCCCACGATCTGGTCAATCTCCATGGGGCTTTGATAGCCCTTGACATAAGCTTCCTAGACATGTAAAAATTTTTTAAAATGATCAAGAATTGAGATCACAGCAACAGCTGAAAAACCAGGCCCCTGTCTCAGAAACCCTAATTCCACCATAGCCAAAATCTCCCAAGCTCATCTTTTCCCTCATTTTCTCACTCCTCACACTTAACCAAGCTAAAGCCCACTCTGATCCACTGTCCCAGAACCAAATCAAGGAGGGGAAGGAGCTGAGAAGATTAAAGAACGACCGAATGACCCCGAACAAGAAGAATCAAGCTCAACATCAGCACAGACATAGTGTGTTTTCACACTGTCATTACATGTGTCTCTTGACACATTGTAATATGCTCTTCCACTTATAAAATCTCAGAATTCTGGAGTTGATTTGCTGTTGATCTTGCAACCTCAACATGGAAAAAGACTCTCCAAATGCTCGATTCAAAGAAGTCGGGTTTCACACCTGGCAAACCTGCATCAAGCTCATTCTGATGAAGAAGGGTCTTTGGGCCATCACAAATGGCAAAGAGAAGAAACCTCGAGATGTAGACCTTGCAGCTACTTGGCAGAAGAATGATGACATGGCACAAGCCATCATTAAACTGGAATTGGACGACAGCTACATCCATCATGTGGATGCCTGTGACATGCCCCATGACACTTGTGACAAATTGGATACCTTATTTGGTGCACAGTCAAAGTCATCTAAGTATGGTCTATTGATTGAATTTTTCCAACTTGATATGAAGCCTCATACATCCCTGGCATCCCATCTGAACTACATGGAAAGCCTGCTTACTCAACTTGCAGGGATAAAGCTAAAAATGGATGAAGATGTTTGTATTGGTGTCTTGTTAAAAAGTTTGCCTCCTGCTTATGATAATGTATCAACCACTCTAACTAATATGCATGATCCTCAACTTGTTGATATTAAAGCCTCTCTGCTAGAGGAAGAAAAGAAACTTAAAAGAAAATAAGAGCCTAGCACTTCAAAGGATGAACAAATGTTATATGTAAATAACAGATACAAAGGTAAAAAGGAACCGCTCTTCTGTGACTTCTGCAAAAGGACCGGACACACTGAGAAGTTCTATCATGCTAGAAAGAGGTCCGAAATGGCCTATCTTGCAACTGTGAAAGAAGAAGAAGACCATGGACCAAAAGATGAAGATGAAGACCACCAGGATCGAAAGGATAAGACTCATCAGTCCTTCTACTCTCATTACTCTGATAGACTATTTTAAAAGCCTTGTATTTCCTTGCCCTAATGCTTCCTGCCATAAGCTTTGTAAACTCCTTATGTAACTTGGCATTACAGTCCCTGTACACTTTGTGAGGCCCCTGTTATAGCCTCTGGATGTCCATCATGTTTTGGTGCCCAGACTTAGCCTTTTCTACGACAGCCTCTGGTGTCTACCATGTTTGTGGTGTGCCCACACTTTGCAGGTGGTTCTCATTACAGCCTCTACACACTTTGTGCCTTTCTAGTTGTGATTGAGGAGGGGTGTTGAGATTTAGCAATCACACTCATTGACAACCTCTTTGTATGGAGCTTCAGGGCCAAGGACATGCAGGCTAACCTATCCCATATGCACAGTGGTGCCTACTGCAGTTTCCTACTTTCCTATAAAGCATTGTACTTGCTTCCTTTTCTTAATGCAAATGATAGTACTCTTTTCTTTTCGGTAAAGTGTCAGTGTCATTGTCCACATACACAAGATTGTGTTTATGAGTCCAAGTCTCAATCTTGGAACCTAATTCACTTGTGTAACAAACAATGTCTTTGTCTTCTCCATCATGAGTCCACACTTCTCCTTCCATCCACCATAACTAACTGCCATGTCCTAGATCCCACATCTTTCACATCAGCAAGGCTACTTTGCCACTTACAATACCCGACCACATATTTAAGTCGTCTGCAAAGGATTCATCTCCCCGATCATTCGGAATTTCCATTCAGAGTCCTCAAGGCGATTACTTCCGGCACCTTGAGGGAGACTCTCAACACATGCTCTCGGGGACGCACAAGCACCCCTACTATCAGTCAGCAGGTAACTATCGGGGAGGTAGAGAGCGTCGCATCTAGCATGGATTCTAACTTAGAGGCGTTCAGTCATAATCCTACACATGGTAGCTTCGCACCACTCGCTTTTCAACCAAGTGCAATGACCAATTATGTGAATGAACGGTTCCTCTCGTACTAAGTTGAATTACTATTGCGGCACCGCTCATCAGTAGGGTCAAACTAACCTGTCTAAACCCAACTCATGTTCCCTATTGGTGGGTGCACAATCCAACACTTGGCAATTTCTGCTTCGCAATGATAGGAAGAGCCGACATCGAAGGATCAAAAAGCAACGTCGCTATGAACGCTTGGCTGCCACAAGCCAGTTATCCCTCTGGTAACTTTTCTTACACCTCTAGCTTCAAATTCCGAAACACGAAAGGATGGATAGGCCATGCTTTCATAGTTTGTATTCGTACTAAAAATCAAAATCAAAATCAAATGAGCTTTCACCCTTTTGTTTCACACGAGATTTCTGTTCTTGTTGAGCTCATCTTAGGACACCTGCGTTATCTTTTAACAGACGTGCCGCCCCAGCCAAACTCCCCACCTGACAATGTCTTTCACCTGGATCAGCATGCGAGCGCGCCTTAAGACCAAAAGCAGGGGCTGAGCCCCGCCTCCACCTCACGAAGTAAGTAAAATAACGTTAAAAGTAGTGGTATTTCACTTGTGCCAAAGGCTCCCACTTATTCTACACCTCTCAAGTCATTTCACAAAGTGGAGCTCAACAGGGTCTTCTTTCCCTGCTGCTGATTCTTCCAAGCCCATTCCCTTAGCTCTAGTTTTGCTAGATAGTAGATAGGGATAATGGGAGTCTCGTTAATCCATTCATGCGCATCACTAATTAGATGACGAGGCATTTTCCTACCTTAACAGATTCATAGTTACTCCCGCCGTTTACCCGCGCTTGGTTGAATTTCTTCACTTTGACATTCAGAGCATTGGGCAGAAATCACATTGCGTCAACATCCGCAGGGACCATCGCAATGCTTTGTTTTAATTAAATAGTCGGATTCCGCTTGTCGGTACCAGTTTTGAGACAGCTGTTCATCGCCTGGGGAGGGCCACCCCGCGAGGGACGATGTTCTGCCCCCGTCAGCCGATCGGTACGCAGAGGTCCGCCCTCGCTGCTGGGGCAGCTCGACAGCTCCAAGGTCAAGAAGCAGACCCCTAGAACTAGCCCTCAAAGCCAATCCTTTTTCCGAAGTTATGGATCCATTTTGCCGACTTCCCTTACCTACATTGTTCTATCGACCAGAGGTTGTTCACCTTGGAGACTTGATGCGGTTATGAGTACGACTGGGCGTGATCGGCATTTGCTCCTGCAGATTTTTACCGGCCACCAGGGGCGCACCGAACACCGCAAGACATGCGGTGCTCTACCAGCGCTGGATCCTATCTCTGGGTGATCCGATTTTAGGGTGGGCGAGGCCCCCGCCGACGTCTCCGGATTCGGTCACATTGTCGTCCACTACCACGTCTCGGTTCCGGAATATTAACCCGATTCCCTTTCAATGAGCGGCACGCATTGCGCCCTTGACACAGGATTGCCCCATCTCTTAGGATCGACTAACCCATGTCCAAATGTTGTTCACATGGAACCTTTCTCCACTTCGGTCTTCAAAGTTCTCATTTGAATATTTGCTACTACCACCAAGATCTGCACTGGAGGCCGTTTCACTAATGCTCGCACCCAGAGCTACACCACGACCCCCACGCCCTCCTACTCACTGGGGCCTTACACTCACCCCGATGGCCAGGTATAGGTCGCGCGCTTCAGCGCCATCCATTTTCGGGGCTAGTTGATTCGGAAAGTGAGTTGTTACACACTCCTTAGCGGATTTCGACTTCCATAACCACCGTCCTGCTATCTTAATCAATCAACACCCTTTGTGGGATCTAGGTTAGTGTGCAGTTTGGCACCGTAACCCAACTTTTGGTTCATCTTGCATTGCCAGTTTTTCTTACAAAAAATGGCCCACTTGGAGCTCGCATTCCTTGCTAGGGTTCAACAGAGCAACCCCGGCCAATTACCTATTTAAAGTTTGAGAATAGGTCGAGGGTGTTTCACCCCCGATGCCTCTAATCATTCGCTTTACCTGATAAAACTGCTAGGAGCTCCAGCTATCCTAAGGGAAACTTCGGAGAGAACCAGCTACTAGATGGTTCGATTAGTCTTTTGCCCCTATACCCAAGTCTGAAAAACGATTTGCACATCAGTATCGCTATGAGTCTCCACTAGAGTTTCCTCTAGCTTCGCCCTACTCACGCATAGTTCACCATCTTTTGGGTCCCAGCAGGTACGCTCCTACTCAAACCTTTCACAGAAGATCATGGTCGATCGATGGTGCACCCCATGAAGGAGATCCCACCTATTAGGTTCCTTGCGCCTCCGTGGGTTTGCCACCCACTAGCTCGCGTACATGTTAGACTCCTTGGTCCATGTTTCAAGATGGGTCAGATGGAAAGCCCAGAGCGCCAGTGTCCCGAGAGTGCAGGTGCAGAGCCCGCCACAAGTGGTGCACGCTTTGTTCCTCGGCCGACACGATGGTATCGGTGAGCCATCTAAAGCCCGCTCTTATCCCGCCGCATCGGCCCACGCTGACCAGTGCCCCGCGTTGAGCGACGAACTAGTTCGCACCGTTCTGCATCCGACCGGGGTGCACCCGCGGCCTCCATTCGTTTCCCTCTCAGTAATTTCAAGCACTTTTTAACTCTCTTTTCAAAGTCATTTTCATCTTCCCCTCGCGGTACTTGTTCGCTATTGGTCTCTTGACCATATTTAGCCTTGGATGGAATTTACCACCCACTTAGGGCCGCATTCCCAAATAGCCCAACTCGTCGACGGCGCCTTGTGGAGCGACAGGGTCCGAGCTTGACGGGGCTCTCACCCTCTCTGACGC
>NC_141141.1:162950683-162983183 GCF_053477565.2 Lygodium microphyllum | reverse complement strand
ATGAATATGCATTGACCATCGCCACCACCACGCACGAGGCATTCTCCGCGTTGTATTTTTTGCCACATTCTGAGCTCGTTTCGAGTCGAAAGACAATGGAGACGCTTATGCATTCCACCATTTTGCGACAACAAGAGCCCATCATGAGGTGCACTCAACCCCACTGGGAACAAGCCCCGCCGATGAAGAATCACCTCAATCACATCATTCCATCCGTTTCGGTCCATCCATATCGATACAAGCTGCACAATATTCACAACGAGATTCGCCGTTAGCATTGAGAACCATGGAGCTCGAACACGATCTAGCCACCAATGAGACACGTGTTCAAGGCATTGTATTTCGCTCCTCACCGCCTAGTGGGCACATGTTGATCTCCATGACGCGATGTCCTTGCAAGGATTACCACAAGTCGCTTGAGCCTAGCCGTTCGGTAGGGGGTACGTGGCATTTGCTCACGAGACACTCCTCGTGCAACAAGATGGATGCAGGGACCATATGCCTCACCTCACCCTCCCTTGGATCTCCAAGGAGTGTTTCGATGGAGCAAGCATCACTACCCTCATAGGTGCTGTGATGACACTCCCCTGGAGCCGTCATGGGGTAGGCAACGCCCACCCTGTGGAGCCCGCCTCATGATGGATCACCCTCTAATCAGAGGCCCCACAACAGTGCGGAAGTGTTTTTCAAGGTAACTCAGGACGCGACACGTAACGCGTCATGGGTAGTCGAAGGTAACACGTAACGGGCAAGGTAACACGACATGGAAATGAGATAACACGATATGTATATTATGAAGTGCAACGGAGGCACAAGAATAATTACAAGAAGCTAAAAAGGCTTGAGGGACGAGAAATCACATGTAGAGGGTGGACGTTATCAACGTGCATACCATGACGCCATCATGTGGGTGAGGGAGGACTACTACCCTCATACACACCTCTCCTTGAAAGAACTCGACCACTACAACAAAAAGGCCTCTTAGATGCACTTTTAGATGCGATTTTTGAATATAGAGAAAATCTTACGGGCGTGTCTACCCGCCCGCCGTCTATTTGCGCGTCTACAAATTCGCGTCTATAATCACATGTATTAAGGAATTTACGCGCAAAAATAGACATGCGACAGACGCACATATACACGCATGAATACAAGCGCATAAAAAAACCAAAATTGTTGTTTATTTAATTTATTTTGTGCATCTACCAGTGCGTCTACCTGGCAAATTAGACGGGCACATAGACACGCCCGTAGACATGCTTTTACAAGCGCTCATAGACGCAAATGAAAAACAAAAAATATTATTTTTAAAAAAATATATTTAATTTCTTTTTTTAATTTGAATTATGTAGCGCGTGTATAAGCACGTGTATTCTGCATTTTAGACGTGCTTATAAACACGCGTTTTCTACAATTTAGATGCGCAGATAGACGCACAAAACAGAACTAGAAAAAAAAAACCAGAGAGCATGTGGGAAAATGAAAATGGATCTAAAAGCACGAGAATTGAAAATAAAAGTCCATGTATTCATTACAGATCAAAAGCATTTACATGGGGAGTTTAAGTGCTTGCGACCTAAAGCGTGGCCGCAAGCAGTAGGCTCAAAGATGGATAATACATATACAAGAAAACAAGGCCATAGAGGAGGTATGGTGCTCCTCTACGAATCTGAAGAAGAAACATCTTCGCTAGCACCACCATGGCTACTAGCGTCGCTATCCCCCTCCTCGCTATGCTCCACATCCGGGTTTGCCTACACACACAAAACATCAAGGTTGCTTACATAGACATGGTGGAGAAAAAGTTATAATTAGCTATACTTTTAATAGGAAAGTGAGAAAAACATACATCCTCTGGCTGTCGAATCCTCATAGCCCAGTTGTATTGGTCCTCAATGATGAGACCCTCCTCATAGAAGTGAAGCCATGTGACTGCGTGGTTATGGCCTCGATGGTAACCTACCTCTCTAGGAGTAGGTATCCTACCAACGATAGTAGTCTGCAAAATAATTATGATATATACAAACAATTATGAGACACAATGTATTAGAACAAATTATATAAAGAATTGAAAGAAATATAATTTTTAAAAAACTAGAAATCAAAATATACTTACAAACTCTGCCTTCCACGACCCTTTGCCACCCGATCCGTAATGCGACGATCCCATGGTTTCCATTTGGATGCATCACGCCTCTGCATGCTGGCGACTCTTCACTTTCTCTGCTGCTTTCTTCTTGGCTTTCTTCCACTCTACGCGGTGACACATAGGTGGTTGGCTATAGGCTCCGACACCCCTCCTCCTGTCTCCGCAGTGAGTCCCTAGCGCGTGCCATGAGGTGGGATCTTTTATTGTGAAGCAAATCCCTCACTTTTGTGCATCCCCAATCATCCGAGAATTGCAGACCCTCAGGATCTGGGTACCTCCTATGGACTGCCCTCAACACCTCCTGCCACAAGCCGCTTTTTTTATTTTTGAAGTAGGGGAAACAATCTTTATACATTGCATGCACGACGCTCCTCATGTACGCCATTACATCCCTTTCTTCATCATCATGGAAGATGCCACCAGAATCTCTAACTCTATAGTACTGGCGTACTGGCTCCTCTACGTGATCTACTGGTGAGGGTGATCGCTCACCACCTCCTAGGCAACCCCCACACAAGCCTCATCCTCCCCCTCGTCTCTCCCTCCTCCCTCTCTGTCGACTACCCTCTGCCTCGCTGGATGCATGTGCTTTTGCAAATGCACATGCACCGGCTGACACTTGTGCTTCAGCCGATGCATGTATAGGTGCTGCATGTGGAGTACCTGCAATTGGAGTTTGGAAAGTAATGCTAGGCAAAGACATCAGAGGCATTCTAGACATGACGCTAAATGTAATATTTCCGCGTAATGCCTACCGTAAATATTAACTTCCCGCTCTCATCGTAAACTCGTGCAAAGATTATCACCAGTGCCAGCAGCCATACGCGGGAAATGGAGACACTCCACCTTACGAAAATAGGGTCGGGGATTGAAAACCGGCATAGCCGCGGGAAAACTCCCTCTTGGGAGGAGGATAAGGGGATAAAGGTGGAATTAGTGCAAATTTTTTTTATTATTTTCCCCAGCCGATGTGTGGCTTGGGGAAAGGGGATGGGCTAGCATGTGAAGGGAGAGGGAGAGAGACATGCAATTGACCACGTGGGTAGTCCCCTCTCCCCTCCTTGGGCTATAAGAACCCCCTCTTGGGGGAGGGAAAGAAGGGTGAGAGGGAGGACAGAAGGCTGGCGTGTGGAGAATTGCCGTGAAGAGGAGGATCGCCGTGTGCCGGAAGTGTGTCGACGTGCTGGACGAGGGGGGAGAGGAGCGTGTGACAAACGTGTGAGGGAGAGGGCCGCGTGAAGAAGGACAATGGGGGGAGGACAGAAGGGTGGAAGGCCACGGTGATGAAGAAGGCCGTGAGGGAGGTGGCCGTGTGGAGGAGGGATGGCTGCGAGGAAGGAGGCCGCCGTGGAGCCGCCGCACTGCCGCCAGTCCATCAGCCGCCGCAGCCGCCCAGTCCGCCTGCCACTCCAGTCCGCGCCACGCTGGTCACGATCCCCCTCCACGTCGCACGTCGCAGGCAGAAGCTTCCTAGAAGCTTCTCTAAAGAAGCTTCTAAGAAGCCCCCCTTCCCACTACCTTTTCCCCCATTAGTCTA
Source organism: Lygodium microphyllum (assembly GCF_053477565.2). Lineage (NCBI taxonomy): Eukaryota > Viridiplantae > Streptophyta > Polypodiopsida > Schizaeales > Lygodiaceae > Lygodium > Lygodium microphyllum. The sequence goes on along the minus strand of NC_141141.1, from coordinate 162,979,497 downwards.
TCCACACCCCCCGGGGACTTTGAAGAGAAGGAGGCGACACGGGAAGCCCTTCATAAGCCCATTTTATCCCGGGATTCAATTCCCCTTTCCTTTTTGATCTCACACAAGCCATGCTCTAGGCGGGTTTTAAAGGCCCTCCCACTACATTGCCCATCGGTCTATCCACACACACCCCCGGAACTTGAAGGAAAAAAAAGGAGGCGACGAACCTTCTCAACGATTTTCCATAAGCCTCTTGGCCAAGATCTTGTAGAGAAGAAGAAGAGAGGAAGCCCATAAAAGGCCTTCCCACTAATCACTTACAAGGCCGGTCCTTGGATTTTTGGAAGGAGAAGAAGAACTCTAAAGTCCCATTCTTGCAAGGCCCATTCGCAAGAGCCCTTTTCCGCGGACATCATCGTAAGGCCCACACAAATTCCTTCCTAAACCCGGAAATTCAAGGTGGATTAAAGTTCTCAAATCTCCACTGTCAAAGGGACCTCATAAGAACCCTAAGGCCTTCCCAAGGCAAATTCCGCAAGTCGGAACGTCGGTCAAGGAAGCCATATATCAAAGAGAATTGCGCATACAAGGGAGACGGGCCAAGGTCATAAGATTGCAAGCCAAGGAAAAAAGTTGAAATCCACAAAGGCTAACTGGAGATCGAATTCGCGATGGCCTCTAGGAAGATCACAAGGTGCGATGCTGGAGGTTCACCCCGAGCATACGTGGATATTTCCCGGGATCCGCAAGTCCAGGTTTTATCTATTTGGATTCCACACAAAAGTATTGAATTATTCACGATAACTTCACGGATTAGGAAGCACTCATGCATGTTCGAATTCAACTAGTCCAGTTAAATGTAGTTGGAAAATGAATTGGCTATTTGAACATAGCTTAAGATATGGAAATTGATCATTGGTACGTTCAATAGAGTTAATGAAAGGAGCATAAGGTGTCTATGCATTTGCAGGACCTTATTAGTAAGTTTCCTTTTTGTGCATTCTAAAGTGACGAGCCGAGGACAACTGTTGCCTCATTACAAGGTTGAAGTTATTGAGGTACACCTTTTTACTAGGTATGGAAAGATTAATGGCATGTCACCTTTTTAGATAAATCTTCCTTGTAATGATTCATAAGGAAAAGTTATCACCCATAAGATGTTATTCGAAAAGGAATAGAAGGGCACAAACATGAACTATGGACTTGCAAGTGGCATGTTTATTTGATGTAAGTCCTAGTAGGACCTAGGGAAGTTAGTGTCCGGATTATCAGGTATTTTTGCTTTGCCAAGGAAAGATGGGGTTATTGTGAACCATGTGATGCGTTGAAGCAGTGAATCGCATGTTTACATGTATTGGTGTAGTTGTAACTATTGTTCTCCATTAGATCTAGTTTATTACCTTTGGGAAAGGTTCATCCTTGTCGCAAGACAGGTATATTGTTGTCTAAATCACATAAACCACAAGGGATTCAATTGGGCATGGTTCAGTCGATATGATAAGTATCCCAAGTGCTAACTAGGGTTTGGTGCGGCAAGAATTCGACCTAGTTTTACATTTATTGCCAAGTTAGAACTGCAAACCCTAAGATCTTACACACATTCGGAATATCGAGTCAATTGGGTGCTTATGCATGAAATGATCTAGGGTTTTATCCTAAGGATCATTCGTTCTAATGATGAAACTCCGACGGAGTTGCAAATTTCTAGGACCATGGGACAACATAATTAGGAATGGGTTGGAGGATACCCTAAACCCTGCTACTCGGCTAGAGGAATTTCCGTGGCCGGAGGACGCCATTCAATGGGTGGAATGATCCCGTGGAATGATGCAACGCATGTGCAAAAAGGTTGCGACATCGTGTAGACTTGAGATTCGTCCACAAGAGAGTTTTGTCATCTCTCGAAATGAGGTTGGCAAGTTACTGAATGAATTTAACTTACAAGAGGATGAGTAATCATCCTGTTACTCACTTTTCTTGGGGAATAATTGCCAAGGAAAAGGAAAGTTAGGTATTTGTCTTGAAGCAAATGACCAGACAATAAACTAAAGCGACATGGTCGCTGGAACCTACCACAACAAAACCTAAAGTATTGGTAGGGTATGACCCTAACCCAAGAATGATAGGAATCTTGCCAAGTTGCAATTGATTCCGGATCGAATGCGGGTTGCATTCGGAGAAAAGAAGTCACTCCTTAACAGTTTGCCAGCTAAAAGACCACTGAAATTGATTGTGCTTGTAACAGTTTAGAAAGGACTGTTTGCATTGTTTGCTCAATGAACTAAAGGATGAAAATATATCTAAAGCTTCAGGTTGGTGCCTGAGAGGCAGCTTCAGTTACCCCCGACTGCCTGCCTGACCCTAACCAAGGGGGTTGTTAACCGCGCCGGGAACGTGGACCGAACCCGCCGTGAGAGGTCTCTCCGTTGAGTTCTACTTGGAGCAGGAGGACGCTTGGGTGCCAGAGGGGGCTCTGGCTGTAAATCCCTCGCCTTCCGGGCCCTGCACAAGAGACTAACGTGACTCGGGATTGGATCTCGAGGCCCGCATACTAGTCTACGGGCGGAAACTTGGAATAGTAATCACTGAAGGATTACTGGATAGCCTTCGGGCGGATTATGAAAATGCCTACGGGCGGAACTCCTTGTATTTCAAAGATAAAAGGATAAAATGATAATAAAGAAGTTGTTTGGCATTATTTTCTTTATGTCCTGTGATAAGATTACGTGAAGGAACCGGTGCATAACAGGGTTAATCAAAGAAACTGTTTGTATATGTCAAACTAATGTGGTAGGTAATTACATAACTAAAACAAACCGAGGAAAGTGCGGAGGATGGACCATGGGTCCGTCCTATGGATGGGTGGTCCCGGTTAGCCGGGAACTTTTCTCAAAGTCTTCGACGAACAGAAGGATGATCAACATCACCGAAACAAGTAGTGAGAACGATGACTTGGAATTACCGATTACCCGATTCACACTGTTTTAGGGGAACGGAATGGGACTATGCCTTATGGCAGAGAGGTCGAGCCTTGCATCCCTCTCGTTTCCCATTCTCCTTGAACCAAGTGCAGCATGAATCCGCTTCAGACCTGGCATTTCTGCGTAAAGTAGTTCGATCAGGTCTGACGCTAGTTGCTGTTAGTACAATGACCAAACAATTCCAGTCGATCCTAGTGGGAATGGCCAGGACGCTTCCGTTACGTGGCAGACGCGGAAAGTCCTAGATTGCAAAACCCCCAACATTCCGTGGGAGTGCCGGGTGGAGTTTTCTAGACAACCTTTCCGATGGACTGCTAAGACGTGTCCTAGAGGATTCTAGTGGACACGTTACACTAAACACCTTGTCTACTGTTGGAGAGCGGCCAAGGTGTCTGGTCATCTCTCCCATGAAGTCTTCCCTACTAGAAAAACCTCCAAAAAATGCATTGACCCCCCTGTCGAACAAGGCCAATGTATCATTCATGCGATCCAAATCTGGGTCATTGTTAGATGAACCAGGATACGACATCTTTAAAAAAAACACAGGAAAAAGACAAATTTATTTGCAAAATTATATTGTTTAGGCAATGGAAATTATTTTTTATCAGAGCTGGCTGGTGCATGTATAACCCCGTCTAAAATGCATGATAGATGCGCGTCCCTAAAGTCAACCCTCTGTTCAGAGCACGTCTATATCTGCATCTAAAATGCAGTATAGATGCGCTATCAGATGTGATTTCTAGGTCAATGTGGTACGCGCGTGTATCCTCGCATGTCGACTGCAGAATACACGCACTTGGAGACATGATTTTGAAGTCAAAGCCTCTGTGCAGAGCACGTGTATTCTCGCTTCTCCAACTGAGAATACACGCGCTCTGAGACGCGGCCTCAGACGCAATGAGAGAAAACATTTTTGCGCATTTGTCACTGTGTCTACATTGAAGGCTAGACGCGCTTGCAGACGCGCTCAGTCGGCTGATTTCCATCCGCCATTCATGATTTACAAAATGCAATACAAAATGCAATCATTCTACCTAATACACAAACAGAGAGAGAGAGAGAGAGAGATAGAGAGAAAGGACTCACCTTGGGTGTTTGGTGTGGCGGGTGGTGGTGCTTCTTCCTCTCCTTGGTGAGTTACTCTCCCTTGATGCTTGCTTGCTGCTTGTTGTCTCTTCCCTTTGCTTCTTCTTCCTCTCGTTCTCCTCTCTCTTGTTCTCTCTTTCTTCCTCTCCTTGGCTTTCCTTTTTTCCCTTTTTTATGTTTGAAATGAAAGAAGAGGTGAGTCATGAGGAGGTGAGGCATGAAGAGACTGCATGTCGGCTAAACTCGAGTTTTAGAACCGGAAAAAATGTAGGAAAGGAAAGACGCAATTTGAAAAGAAATGATTTAAGTATATTTTGAATTTTGGCATGTGCGTCTATTTTGGTGTGTATGTAGCGTCTAAGTTTATGTAAACACGCGTATAGACGCGAACTTAAACGCGCAAATAGACACTAATTTAGACGCGTACATAAACACAGATATGGTCGCGCATTTAAGTTTTATCATGATTTTTTGTTTTTAAGATAAGTTTTAATAGTGAATTCTTATCATAAGTTTTAATGTATTTATGATGAGTTTTGTGTATTTAAAATTGAGATCTTAGAATAATTAATACGCCATCTTGAAGTTTTTATGTAAACATATGAATGACAAATATTTTGATGTTGTCATGAATTAGGTTTAATCATGTCGTCATCATCACCTAGTGCGGTGCATGCTGATGAGTCAACGAGCACATCCTCAAGTGAGGATGAAACATTATGTCTTCATAATCAAGATGCATGGCTACGACGAAAAATTAAATGCATGTGTGATCGTTGTCGAGGGTATTTTTTGAGCACGTCGAGTTGCAATATCACACCTCAGCATGTATAAAGAATGGGACCAAGAAAAATCACCAGTATTCATTGTTTTTTTTTAACACTAAGATTGCTAGTCTATGTTACTCAATATATATCAACATACATTAAACTCCCTTTTGTGGTTGAGCAGGATGCGGTGCCACATCCTCAGATGCTCCCTCCCGGGTGTCGAGAGGCTACAAATTGTCGACGCGAGGAGGCAGAGTCTTCAAGAAGAGTGGAGACTGACGACCATGATAGTAGCCCTCATGAAATGCCCCATCAAGTCGTAGAGGATGAGATTTTGGACAACATGGTACACGGTCTATTTTCGCAACCGATTCAGGGAGAAGGTCACTCTACGAAGCCAGATGATCCACTATACGTAGCGTCATCTACTCCGTTGTATAAAGGTTGTACATACTCCGTTCTTCATGCGTCCCTCGAGATACTTAACTTGCAAACAATTTATGGATGGAGTAATGTCAGTTTGGATGCGTTATTGAAGTAGGTATCAATTCAATTTGGCATATGAATCATAATATTAATTATTTTATTTTAAAATCAAACAAAAATATATGTTGATGGTTTTTTAACTCGCTTTTAAAAATATATGTAGGTTATTATTACAAATGCTTCCAAAGGAAACAAATTGTCAACTAAGAGAGAGCAAGCAAGACATTACTTGACATCTCTGGGAGGCCTCGATTATGTCAAGATCCATGCAAGTGTCAATGATTGTGTCTTATTTCGTGGGATTCATGAGTTCGCACAAGAGTTTGTTGTTTGTGGCAAATCAAGATACGAAGTGGAAATGAAGTCAATGGATGTGCCTTGTAAGGTTTTGCGACATTTTCCGATTGTTCCACGTATAAAACTTATGTTCAAGTGTAAGTCTATTGGAAAGCTCATGTCATGGCATGCTAGTCATCGTTCAAGTGATAGAAAATGGAGGATCCCTGCAGACACACCGGCATGGCAACATATAGATAATTTGTGGCCCATTTTCAAAGAAGAGCCAAGAAATTTGATATTTGGTTTAGGTATGGATGGAATCAATCCATTTGGCATCAAAAGCACATCATACAGTGTATGGCCAGTGGTATTGGTGAACTATAATATTCCTCCATCCATGGCAATTAAAAAGGGACATGTAATGTTGTCTCTTCTGATTCCTGGAAAGCACAAGGTTAAAAACATGGACATTTACTTAGATCCTTTGATTGAAGAGTTAGAAATGTTATGGAAAGGTATTGAGGTGCAAGATACAAGCGCATCTGCATCCTCTAGAGATTTCACATTGAAGGCCATGTTATTGTGGACCATGCATGAATTTCCAGGATACGGAGAGTGTTCAGGTACATGTATATAACTCTATATTTGAAATTCAAGACTTGAATCAATTGCATTTTATTAATTCACTTGTTTGTTTAGGTTTAACCACATCAGGATATCATGCATGTCCTATTTACGGTCCCTCTCTAGTTTCCTCTAGGCCACTACGTTTAAAGAAGGTTTTCTACGACAATCATCATCGATTTCTTCATATTGACCATCCCAAATATGTTCTCCCTACTAATGGAATGACTCCACAATCTTAACCATTCGAGATTGGAAGGAGAGATGGATTAATGCTGATAACCACCCTCCACTTGGCATGAGTCAGTAAGAAGTGCATTTCTCTCGATTGACTTTAAAGTATTTAGCATGATAAATTATTTACATAATATATTGTTTGTTTGTTAGGTTCTCTATATTTTTTCGTCTTCCGTACTAGACTGAACTCAAGATCGGACCCCATGCACATATTCAAAAATGTTGTATCTACATTACAGGATCACTTGATAGGGGCTCGTGATTCAGTCAATGTAAGGGAGGATTTACGTAACATTGGTTGCATGAGATGAGCCTGGCTACGCATTGGACCCAGAGAAAAGATTGAGCTACCCCATGCACCTTGGATGTTGTCAAATAACGAGGAAAAAATAGTGAAGGAACAAATATGTAGCTTTCGAACACCCACAGGATCTATGAGATGTCTCAAGGGAGCCTTCATAAAGAAAAAGAAAAGAGGTGTGGAGCAACTATTTGATTTAAAGTCCCACGATTGGCACAAAATGATTCAAGTAAGGGTATATCTAACCATGAATATAGTAATTAGTGGAGTAACTATGTGTAAACTTTGGGGTATGATGACTTTTTCCTCAACTAATCATTTGATCTATGAATATTGTTTACATTCAGTTCGTACTTCCTACTAGCATATCCCATTGTGTATCCAGAGATGTATGTGATATCATTTATAAGATGGGAGAGCTTGTGAGGTGTGTATACATTGTATTTTTTCATTATATATCTTTGAATTTCTACACAAAAATAAACAATTCTCAAATACATCCTGACAAATACGTGAGCTCAAAGGAAATTGATCCAAATACATTGCAAGATGCTCGAGTATTATCTGTTGAGGTGGTTTGTTTGGTGGAGGAAATTTTTCCTCGATCCATTTTGACTACTCAATTACATTTACTCGTACATTTGATTGATGAGATCGCACTTTGTGGGGTAGTTCATGAAAGGTGGATGTTTTTTCTTGAGCGCCTCATGAAAACCTTGAAAGATTTTGTGAGGCAAAAAGCACGGCTTGAGGGAAGCATGGCTGAGGGTTGGTTAGTGCAATCATCCCTTGTTTATATCTCTGAATATCTTGCTGAAGTAGACCCCTCTCAACCACGACTATGGAAAGATGATGAAGACTTGAGGATGATCTCTATAATACCTCAAGGAAAAGGAATGAGTCAACTGCTAACAAAAGAAGAACTTCCTAAGTTAAATAGTTTTTACGTGCTCAATAGTGATGTAATGAGCAAATGGGTGACACTATATAATGAAGCAAGGGCAAGAAGTAAAAGCGAAAGACAAGCATTTCGCACCAGATATGGACATAATGTCTCATTTCCAAATCATCTAAATGCGCTTCCACATCATATTGATATAGATTGGTTACATGAGGAAATGGAGAGAATGGAAAAAGAGGAGGAAATTAATATATCTCAAGAAGAGTGGGAATATGCACGAGGTTTCTTATCAAAGGTGAGACATACTATCAATTAATTTGTTTCTATAAGTTATATTTTATATAAATAATTAACATGTTTGATCTTTTATCTTTTACTACTAGTGCACATTATTCAACGCTATTTGGTGTGAGGGTAAACATCTTCGAACTCAACGTATAGATGAAAAGAGAAATACCCAAGATTGTGGTGTCATTGCTCACTTCGAGGATACCAATGGTACCATGGAAGGTTATTGTGGCTTGATCCAAGATATTCTGAAGCTTGACTTTAGACGATTCTTTATATATGTACTGGATGTGAAGTGGTTTAAAGAAGTGGTAACAAATGGTGAGCATTGCACAATCAGACGTTATCCAAGTGGTTTTGTAATCATTGACTCTACAAAATTTCACCAAAACAAGAATGACACATTAGTACTACCTCAACAATGCGAGCAATTATATATGCAAAAGCTAATTTTTTAATATGTATACATGCGATACATATACACAATATAATAAGTATTTAAGTTTTTTGCTTTTGTTTTTCAAATACAGGTTTTGTATCATCCATTGGTAAACAATAATCGATGGTGGTATGTCATCCCTATATCTAATCGTTCAAAACCAATATATAGTAATATTGCTGACATGGAGATAGCAGATGACAATCCAAAAATTAATGATGATGTACATGATGACACCATAATGGATGATATGCGTGATATGGTACAAGATGAACCTCGCGAGGATGTTCAAGGAAACGCAGAAGAAGACAATAATGTGATTGTCAATGATATTGATGATATTATTGAGCAATATAGCAACGCATTTGATAGTGGGATAGACTTATTTGTTTTGTTACCTCTTGGTAACATAGACCTAGAAGTAGATAGTTTAGCGAGGGCTGATCTCATTGAAGATGAGATGGATCATTCACTGTAACATACTTAATTTGCTTAATGATTCAATGTGTATTCTTAATTCTATGGTTTTTATCATGCGCACACGTACATACTCAAGAATCAATAGTCAAGTTTAAAGCTAAATTGAATTTTCCATAATAAAATTTTATCATCTTCAAGTAGAGAAATTACGGGATACATATTGCAATGCTTGCTACTAATTGTATAATAAGGTTTCTGTCGCTTGCTGCTAACTACTTATATGATGCTTGTCAACTGGAGGAACTGCCATTCATTAGAGAGAAATGTAAAAATAATTATTAACTCTGGTTTTTTAATTCAATGATTCAATGTGTATTCTTAATTCTATGGTTTTTATCATGCGCACACGTGCATACTCAAGAATCAATTTCAGGTGGTTAAATAATTATTAACTCTCGCTTTTTTATTATATTAAGTCTAATTTTAGGTGGTTAAATAATTGCACGTCTGGAGGCGCGTCTATATTGGCGTCTATTTACGCGGATATATAGACGCAAAATCTGTGTCTATTTACATGCTCTTTTACACGCACATATAGATGCAATGATAGACGCACCCGACTTTGCGCATCTAACATGCACGTCTATGCCTCATTTTTGTTGTAGTGGACATCCTCGTCGAGGTGTGCAATTAGACACAGTTGCACCAAGAATGGTATGATGAGACTCAAAACTTTGGGGGTCTAAACACATCTCACTATCAAGACGGCCAGACCTAACCCGCTAGACCTAACCTATGACCACTGACTCAATTACAGATGTGGAAACATGGTCTTAATGACTCAACGATGATCACCCCCACTGACTCCATTTACGATTGTGGAATGATCCAAACTAGCTGACTAGGAAGAGAAGTAATATTGGAAACACTTCAATTCACCTATCTGCTGACCAGATTTACAATCACAGAATGGAGAATAACCAAGTTAAGACAAGTTGTGTTCACTTGAAATAACTGAAGGTCTTGACAGTATGAGTGTGCAGAAATTATCAGTGGATTGAATAGGCGAGGCGCGTAACTGAACTGGGAGTGTGCCATGCCATGAATGCAAGGGACCATGAAGTGGCACCCTGAGTTTGATGGCCCCAATTGGCCAGATCTGTCAATTCGGTAACATTGTGGATGCGCGAGGTGCGCTGTGATGGCACACCTCCCCTTGAAAGAATTTGGGCCAAGTAAGCCCAAACTTTCTGAATATGGCCCCAATTGGCATGATTTGTCAATCCTTGAATCATCTAGAAAATGAGGCCCCAATTGGCCTGATTTGTCAATCCTTGCTTAAGATAGTAGGTGCATTGTGATGATGCACCTCCCCTTGAAAAAATTTGGGCCAGGTAAACCCAATATTTTTTAGTATGTCGCCGTCTTGCGAAGATGGCATTTCTGGTGGCACATAAAGCGCCCAATAAAGGGGGGTTAGCCGTTCCTTTATACTCGTGGCGACGCGAGTTTCCAGCACTCATCATGGCGCGTTGAGCGCCAAGTAACCAATAACTAGCCATTCTTTTATACTCGTGGCGATGAGAGTTTGCAGCCCATGTAATGACACCTATAGCGCCAAGTGAAAGAGAACTAGCCGTTCCTTTATACTCGTGGCGACGCGAGTTTGCAACCCTTGTAATGACGCATATAGCGCCAAGTGAAAGGGAACTAGCCATTCTTTTAGACTCGTGGCGATGCGAGTTTTGGACTGCTCTCCTGGCAGCTTGCAAATAAGCCATTCTTTTATACTCCTAGTGATGGGAGTTCTTTATCCTTCAAAGTTGTACTCTATTCAAGTACCATATGGTAACCGGATAAATGGCCTTTTGTTTAGGCTCCTAGCACAAGGAGCTTGGTGTATCTTTAGGATAAACTTGACAGTTGCGTTTCTTTATTGTCCCGTGGCAAGGAGTCTTCTACATAAAGTTTACCCAAGTTGTCCGTTTCTTTATCCTCCTAGAACAATGAGTCTTCCACATATTGTGAAGGAAGGTTGTCTGTTTCTTTATCCTCCTGGCACAGGGAGTTTTCAACATAATGTGAAGTAAGGTTGACCATTTCTTTATCCTCCTAGCACAGGGTGTCTTCGAAAGAATCAAATTTAAACCTAGTCGTTTGTTTATCCTCCTGGCTGAAGGAGTCTTCACCCATTATAACATTCTTTCTGGCCACTACTTTATTCTCTTGGCTCAAGGAGTCTTTGAATAGATTATCAATATGCATAGCCATTAGTTTACCCTCCCGACGCAAGGAGCCTTCGAAAAGATGATCAATAAGCATAGCCATTCGTTTATTCTTCCGGCACAAGGAGTATTCAATTTGAAGTATAGCCATTCGTTTATCCTCCTGGTGCAAGGAGCCTTTGAAAAGAATATCAATAAGCATAGCCTTTCATTTACTCTCCCGGCACAAGGAGCCTTCGAAAAGATAATCAATAAGCATAGCCATTCGTTTATCCTCCCGGCGCAAGGAGTCTTGAATTTGAAGTATGGCCCTTCATTTATCCTCCTAGTACAAGGAGCCTTCGAAAAGATTATTAATAACCATAGCCATTCGTTTATCCTCCCAGTGCAAGGAGTCTTCAATATGAGGTGTGGCCATTCGTTTATCCTCCTGGCACCAGGAGCCTTAGAAAAGATTCTCAATAAGCATAGCCATTCCTTTACCCTCCGGGCACAAGGAACATTCGAAAAGATCCTCAATAAGCATAGCCATTCCTTTATCCTCTCGGCGCAAGGAGTCTTCAACATAATCTGTTGGCTGTTCGTTTATCCTCCCGGCATAAGGAATCTTCAACACAAACTATCGCCGTTCATTTATCCTCCCGGCACAAGGAGTCTTCAACACAAACTATGGCCTTTCGTTTATCCTCCTGGCAAAAGGAGTCTTCAACATATGATGTCATGGTTCGTTTATCCTCCCGAGACAAGGAGTCTTCCACATAAACTATGGCCGTTCGTTTATCCTCCCGGAAAAAGGAGTCTTCAACATAAGATGTCATCGTTCGCTTATCCTCCCGGAAAAAGGAGTCTTCAATACTGCCATAATCTGAATGCGATAGCTCGGATTCTGACTCATACTCGTCAAACACGACCATGACCTCCAGGAGCTTAATGATACCATAGGGAGGGTCACCAACCTGCGAACTCACACCCGGCTCCATTTGGCCCCTTTTTCCCTTGAGGGCTTCACCCCATCGCAGCATAACCTGGTCCATGTCGGTCTTCTTTGAGATGTTACAGATCGACTTTGCATGTTCAGCACCCAAATAACTGATCTTCAATACAGGATGTGTACGTTCGTTTATCCTCCCGGAACCAAGAGTCTTCAATACTAGATGTGTCCATTCGTTTATCCTCCCGGCACCAGGAGTCTTCAATACTATCAAAATCTGAAATTGGGGGCTTGGTTTCTAAGTCGACCTCATTAGACACGACCATGGCCTCTGGCAGCTTTATGGGAAGGTCACCAACCCGCGAGTTCGAACCCGACTCCATCTAGCCCCTTGTTCCCTTCAGGGTCTCAGCCCATTCGAGCATAACCTTTGCCATGTCGTTCTTTATGGAAGTAAACAGACCGCTCTCCCATGCTCAACATTGTCTTTCTGATCTGCATCTGACTCATCTTCGTCTGATGTAAGATCTGGATTCTGCTCTGCTTTTTCATCTTCTACTTCTTTTTCTTCTACTGAACTGGACTCCAAAGAGTCATCTTCATGTGTTCCTGACTCCGCAGATTCGACTTCCTTATTCTCTCCTTTTACTACTTCTGTAGGTTTTTCATCAATAAAAGACTCCACAGAGTCATCTTCATTAGCACAAAACTGCGAAGAGCCATATCTGGGTTTTCTAGACTCCAACGAGTCACTTTCTTCATCATAAGACTCAAAAGAGTCATCACTGTAATCACTGGAAGTATAGTTGCTTGAGCTCGAACTCGGCTTCCAATGACATTGCTTAGCTTCATCCTGACTTCTGGCCATTCGTTTATCCTCCCGGCTCCAGGAGTCTTCACTATGTGATGTGGCCATTCGTTTATCCTCCCGGCTCAAGGAGTCTTTCGAGATGTCATCATGGAATATGGCCATTCATTTATCCTCTTGGCTCAAGGAGTCTTCATTGCAAGATATGGCCACTTGTTTATCCTCTTGGCTCCACAAGTCCTCAATACATGCTCTGGCCATTCGTTTATCCTCCCAGCTCCAGGAGTCTTCATATGGAAATTCGTCATGCGAGTTCGAACTCGACTCGATGCCATAGGGGGGGTCAAGTGCTAGGAATTGGGCTATAATTGCCTCATCGAGCATATTGCATTCTTCCAGTATCATGCCATCTGATAATAGAAGCGACTCTGAGGTCGTCTTTTCTTCAGCCCAGTCTTCTATCAAGACATCATGAAATAAATAACTAGGCCTACAAGCCAGTGGTAAGCACACTGGAGCTTGTATGGCCACGGTTTCCTTTATACTTGCCCGTGCCATCACGAGTTCTTCAACCTGCTCTTCTGTATCTGAATCCGACCCAGAGGTCGCTTTCCATTCTTCATACTCTTCAATAAGCACTCCATCTACCATGTAACTAGGCATACTAGCCCCTTGTATGTATATTGGAGGCTCGTTGGCCATGGTTTCATTTATACTTGTCTGTTCCATCACGAGTTCTTCATATTGATCATTTATATATGGCCCACTGGACACTTTTGGTTCATCTTGACACAGCCTTTGATCATAATTTGGTTCGCCACTCTGGCTTTCAACTCTCCAATATTGTTGCTCATGGTTTTCTTCTTCTTTAATAATCGTTTTCTCATCTTCAACATCTGATTCCTTATATGTTGAATCCATACTACCAAGTTGTAATTGGACAGTTTCCTGAGTTTGTCAATTGTGCACTGCCAGTGCTTACTTCATCCTTTCTACCATCTGAGGTAGCATTCTTTGTTGTTCGGGAGTCAATTGGCCATCTGATATCATCTGTTCAGCCATGGCTATGTGGCATTGTGTTGCAGACAAAAACTCTTGATCATTCGATAGATCTTTTGCACTGCTTTCACTTTTTGATTCACTTTCTGACTCAAAATCCCTATCTGAATTGTGCATAGCAGCACACGGCCTTTCTGACTCACTTTTTGACTCATATTCATTGTCTGAATTGTACATATCAGCACATTGTATAGGTTGACATGCGGGAGGTGTCTTTGTTGGAACTAAATCATCTGGCATACCCCCCTACGCGATGATTTCACCATATTGTTTGTCATTGACTACTCAAAGACACATTTTTGTTAGAAGTTGTGTGTCCTTAACGAGCTTCAATTTGCCTTGTGTGTCCTTGACAAGCTTCAATTTGCCTTGAAAATCTTTTTCTTCTTTCTTTGACAGAACATGGCCGTTTTGCAACGATTGTATTTTCGTTGACCAAAGAATTCGTTTTTCATCCTCATTTTTGAACTAATGGGTCAAAATCTTGTATTTTTCAGCATAAAAATTCTCAATTTGCTGTTTTTCGGCCTCATTTTGGGCCCTATCCACTCTTTTGTGCTCATTTTTCACTTTTCTAGCACCTATCTTCTTTTTACCCATCGTACTTTGACCAGGCTCACTCACACGGGGGTCATTATGCACCAGCCAAGGAGTTTGCTCTGATACCAAGTGTGACGACACTCCCCTGGAGCCGTCATGGGGTAGGCAACGCCCACCCCGTGGAGCCCTCCTCATGAGGGATCACCCTCTAATCAGTGGCCCCACAGCAGTGCGGAAGCGTTTTTCAAGGTAACTCGGGACGCAACACGTAACATGTCATGGGCAGCAGAAGGTAACACATAACGGGCAAGGTAACATGACACGGAAATGAGGTAACGTGATATGTATATTATGAAGTGCAATGGAGGCACGAGAATAATTACCAGAAGCCAAAAATGCTTGAGGGACGAGAAATCACATGTAGAGGGTGGACGCTATCAAAGTGCATACCACGATGCCATCATGTGGGTGAGGGAGGACTACTACCCTCATAAGTGCAATCGGCTCCAACTGCAAGGCGTACCTACAAAGCTCAAAATTGTTTTCGGGGGGGGAGGGCGCGTCACATTGCGTCTTCATGGCTTGTTGAGGGGAGGGGGGGCTGAATTTCGGAGGGGGGGGAGGGTGCGTCGCGACATAATGTGGTGTATGTTGAGGGGTGAAGGGGGGGGGGGCGAATTTTGGAGGGGGGAGGGCCGAATTTTGGAGGGACAGTGGGGGGGGGGGGGGGGGGGAGGGAGACCCGTCATGGTGGGTGTGTGTGTGTGTGCTGAGGGGAGGGGGATGTCATGTTATGTTGGGGAGGGGGAGGGGGAGGGGGCCGCATCGCGTCGCATCGTGTCATGGGGGGGAATGTCATGTTATGTTGTGGAGGGGGAGGGGAGCGTGTCACATTGTGTCATCGCGTCGTGTCGTGTCATGGGGCGGGGATGTCATGTTATGTTGGGGAGGGCGAGGGGGGCATGTCGCGCCGTGTTCTGTCATGGGGGGGGGGGGATGTCATATTATGTTGGGGAGGGGGAGATGGAGGGGGAGGGGGAATGCCATGTTATGTTGGAGAGGGGGAGGGGGGCCCGTTGCGTCGTGTCATGTCATGGGGGGGGATGTCATGTTATGTTGGGGAGGGGGAAGGAGGCATGTCGCGTTGTGTCGTGTCATGGGGGGGGATGTCATGTTATGTTGGGGAGGGGGAAAAATAGGTGCGGCGGTGGGCTGAATCTCACTGGATCATAGCAGCAAGGCTACTCTGCCACTTACAATACTCATGCACATATTTAAGTCATCTACAAAGGATTCATCTCCCCGGTCATTTAGAATTTTCATTCAGAGTCCTCGAGGTGACCACTTCCAGCACCTCGAGGGAGACTCTCGACACATGCTCTCGGGACGCCCAAGCGCCCCTACTATCAGTCGGGGGGAGTAGAGAGCATGGCATCTAGCATGGATTCTGACTTAGAGGCATTCACTCATAATCCTACACAAGGTAGCTTCGCGCCACTGGCTTTTCAACCAAGCACAATGACTAATTATATGAATCAATGGTTCCTCTTGTACTAAGTTGAATTACTATTGCGGAACCGCTCATCAGTAGGGTAAAACTAATCTCTCTCATGACGGTCTAAACCTAGCTCACGTTCCCTATTGGTGGGTGAACAATCCAACACTTGGCGAATTCTGCTTCGCAATGATAGGAAGAGCCGACATCAAAGGATCAAAAAGCAATGTCGCTATGAACGCTTGACTGCCACAAGACAGTTATCCCTGTGGTAACTTTTCTGACACCTCTAGCTTCAAATTCCAAAACACTAAAGGATCGATAAGCCATGCTTTCACAGTTTGTATTCGTACTAAAAGTCAACATTAAATGATCTTTTACCCCTTTGTTCCACACGAGATTTCTGTTCTCGTTGAGCTCATCTTAGGACACCTGCATTATCTTTTTAGAGATGTGCCGCCCCAACCAAACTCCCCACCTGGCAATGTCTTCTGCCTAGATCAGCAGAGCCAACGCACCTTAAGACCAGAAGTAGTGGCCGAGCCCCACCTCCACCTCATGGAGTAAGTAAAATAACGTTAAAAGTAGTGGTATTTCACTTGTGCCAAGTTCTCATTTGAATATTTGCTACTACCACCAAGATCTGCACTGGGGGCCATTTCATTCAGGCTTGCGCCCAGAGCTGCGCCATGACCCCCATGCCCTCCTACTCATCGAGGCCTTCCACTCACCCCGATGGCCGGGTATAGGTCGCGCGCTTTAGCGCCATCCATTTTCGGGGCTAGTTGATTCAGCAGGTGAGTTGTTACACACTTCTTAGTGGATTTCGACTTCCATGACCACCATCATGCTATCTTAATCAATCAACACCCTTTGTGGGATCTAGGTTAGCGCATAGTTCGGCACCGTAACTCGGCTTTCAGTTCATCCCACATCGCCAATTCTGCTTACCAAAAATGGCCCACTTAGAGTTCGCATTCCGCGCCAGGGTTCAACAGAGCAACCTCGGCCGCTTACCTATTTAAAGTTTGAGAATAGGTCGAGGGTGTTTCACCCCTGATGCCTCTAATCATTCGCTTTACTTGATAAAACTGTGAGGAGCTCCAGCTATCTTGAGGGAAACTTCGGAGGGAACCAGCTACTAGATGGTTCGATTAGTCTTTCGTTCCTATACCCAAGCCTGACAAACGATTTGCATGTCAGTATCGCTACGAGTCTCCACTAGAGTTTTCTCTGCCTTCGCCCTGCTCAGGCATAGTTCACTATCTTTCGGGTCCCAGCAGGTACGCTCCCACTCAAACCTTTCACAGAAGATCATGGTCGATTAATGGTGCACCCCATGAAGGGGATCCCACCTGTCAAGTTCCTTGTGCCTCCATGCGTTTGCCACCCACCGGCTCGTGTACATTTTAGAATCCTTGGTCTGTATTTCAAGACAGGTCGGATGGAAAGCCCAGAGTGCCAACGTCCTAAGCATGTAGGTGCAGAGCCTACCACAAGTGGCGCACGCTTTGTTCCTTGACCAACGTGACGACATCGACGATCCATCTAAAGCCCGCTCTTGTCCTGCCACACCGTCCCACACTGACCAGCACCCGGCGTTGAGCGGGGGACTAGTTCGCACCATTCCACATCCGATTGGAGCGCACCCGCGGCCGCCATTCGCTTTCCTCCCAGCAATTTTAATCACTTTTTAACTCTCTTTTCAAATTCATTTTCATCTTTCCCTTGCGGTACTTGTTCCCTATCAGTCTCTTGCCCATATTTAGCCTTGGATGGAATTTACCACCCACTTTGGGCTGCATTCCCAAATAGCCTGACTCATCGATGGTGGCTCGTGGAGTGACAGGGTCCGAGCTCGACGGGGCTCTCACCCTCTCTGACGCCCATTTCCAGGGGGACTTGGGCTTGCTCTGCCGCAAAGGCCGCCTCTGCAAGCTACAATTCGCATGACAAAGCCATGCGATTTCCAAGCTGGGCTCTATCTGGTTCGCTCACAATAGCTACTAGGCAAATCCTGGTTAGTTTATTCTCCTCCGCTTATTGTTATGCTTAAGCCTTGCCTAATTTGAGGTCGAAGTTGCGTTTTGGGTCACCGAGGGCAAGCCCTGGCTCCGAAGAGCCCGATCTGACACTTGCACCCCGGAAGAGGTGCCCGCAAATAGCCACCACCTCAACGAGGAGACGAACCACCCTTGCGGAGCAACGTCACCGCACGGTGCTGCCGGTACATTTCAGCCAACCGTGGCATCACGTCGGAGCGTGGACGACCAATTCCACCCTCCCCCGAAGAAGGGGAGAGGGTGTAGAGGAGTTAGGGATGCTCAAGCAGGCATGCCCTTGGACGAGCCCTGGGCGCAAGTTGCGTTCAAAGACTCGATGATTTGTGGAATTCTGAAATTCACACTACGTATCGCATTTTGCTACATTCTTCATTGTTGCAAGAGCCAAGATATTCGTTGCTAAGAGTCGTTGCATTTTGTTTTTCGATCCTCCTGAGGGGAGGAAGCTCAGACAAGACAAGGTTTTTTAAGTTCCTCCTACCACCCTCGCGTGCGGGGAGGAGCAAAGGGTTTATCAAGGTGGCGGCATGGCCAAATGAGTACGACAGAGGGGGATCGCCCCGAGCAAAGGAGAGAGTTCGAAGGCGTCCCTCCTTCCTCCTCCACCCGCACGGTCGAAGGACGACCCCAAATCATAGCCTCCCCCACTGTCGCCTGCCAACTCTGACGAGGGGAGAGAGGATGCCGACCACGCCTCCAAGCGCGATCCCTCACTAACATTCCACGGTTCGCATTGTTCTCATGGATGTGTGTCAATGATCCTTCCGCAGGTCCACCTACGGAAACCTTGTTACGACTTCTCCTTCCTCTAAATCATAAGGCTTAATGAACTTCTCACAACGTCACTGGTGGCAAACCACCAGCGTCGCCGCAATCCAAAAACTTCACCGGACCATTCAATCGGTAGGAGCGATGGGCGGTGTGTACAAAGGGCAGGGACGTAGTCAACATGAGCTGATGACTCGCACTTACTAGGAAGTCCTTGTTGAAGGTCAATAATTGCAAAGATCTATCCCTATCATGATGAAATTTCAAAAGATTACCTAGATCTCTCGACCCAGGTGGTAAACTTGTTGAATTCATCAGCGTAGCGTGCATGCGGCCCAGAACATCTAAGGGCATCACTGACCTGTTATTGCCTCAAACTTCCATGGCCCAGACGGCCATAGTCCCTCTAAGAAGTTGGCCACGAAGAGGATCCTTCGTGTAACTAGTTAGTAGGCTGAGGTCTGGTTCGTTAACGGAATTAACCAGACAAATCACTCCACCAACTAAGAACGGCCATGCACCACCACCCATAGAATCAAGAAAGAGTTCTCAATCTGTCAATCCTTACTATGTCTGGACCTAGTAAGTTTCCCCGTGCTGAGTCAAATTAAGTCGCAGACTCCACTCCTAGTGGTGCCCTTCCGTCAATTCCTTTAAGTTTCAGCCTTGTGACCATACTCCCCCCGGAACCCAAAAACTTTGATTTCTCATAAGGTGCTCGCGAAGTCATCAAAATAACATCCGCCAATCCCTAGTTGGAATCGTTTATGGTTGAGACTAGGATGGTCGTCTTTGAGCCCCCAAATTTCGTTCTTGATTAATGAAAACATCCTTGGCAAATGCTTTTGCAGTAGTTCATCTTTCATAAATCCAAGAATTTCACCTCTGACAATGAAAGACGAATGCCCCCAACTATCCCTATTAATCATTACTCTGGTCCCGAAGACCAACACAATAAAACCAGATTCCTATCGTGTTATTCCATGCTAATGTATTCAGAGCATAGGCTTGCTTTGGGCACTCTAATTTTTTCAAAATAACATCACTGAATCCACTTCCTAGCCAATTAAGTCCAGGAGCACGTCTCCGACAGAAAGGGCGGGGCGATCAGTGCACACCAAAGGAGGCAGACGGCACGCTTTGCCCCGAGATCCAACTACGAGCTTTTTAACTGCAACAAGTTAAATATACACTATTGGAACTGGAATTATGGTGGCTACTGGCACTAGACTTTCCCTTGAATGGATCCTCGTTAAGGGATTTAGATTATACTCATTCCAATTACCATATTGGTAAAAGCCCAGTATTGTTATTTATTGTCACTACCTCCTCGTGTCGGGATTGGGTAATTTGCGCACCTGCTGCCTTCCTTGGATGTGGTATCCATTTCTTAGGCTCCCTCTCCAGAATCGAACCCTAATTCTCCGTCACCCGTCACCACCATGGTAGGCCTCTATCCTATCATCGAAAGTTGATAGGGCAAAAATTGGAATGAAGCATCGCCGGCTGAGGCCGTGCAATTCGAGAAGTTATCCTAATTCACCGCATTACCGGGCAAGCCCGCATCTGCCTTTTATCTAATAAATGCATCCCTTTCAGAAGTCGGGAGTTGGTGCACGTATTAGCTCTAGAATTACTACGGTTATTCGAGTAGCAAGGTACCATCAAAGAAACTATAACTGATTTAATGAGCCATTCGCAGTTTCACAGTACAAGAGAGTTTATACTTACACATGCATGGCTTAATCTTTGAGACAAGCATATGACTACTAGGGCAGGATCAACCAGGTAGCTATCTTTCATCACACAAGCAGCACCACTGCTGCTGTGCGTTCCGACTCCAGATCAAGTGTGGCTGTGGGGCAAAAAGGCACGACCTCATCACCAATGTGCTATTCTTGATGTAAAGAGAAAGAGGGCAGGAGCACGAAGGCTTGAGAGTTTACGGGGAGAAAAAGAAAACGAAAAATGGGGATGGGATCAGGGCATGCTTTTGTCTCCCACCGTGGACAAAGCCACACACGAGCATGTGCATTGGCCATCACCACCACCATGCACGAGTCATGCTCCGCGTTGTCTTGTCTGCCACATTTCGAGCTTGTGTCGAGTCAAAAGACGATGGAGACGCTCATGCATTCCATTGTTTCGCATCAACAAGAGCCCATCAAGAGGTGCACTCAACCCCACTGGGAACAAGCCCCGCGGATGAAGCAGCACCTCGATCATATCGTTCCATCGGTTTCGATCCATTTGTATCGAGACAAGCCGCACAATATTCACACTGAGATTTTCCATTAGCATTGAGAACCATGGAGCTCGAACACGATCTCGCCACCAATGAGACACGTGTTCAAGGCACCGCACTTCACACCTCACTACCTAGTGGGCACTTGTTGACCGCCACGACACGATGTCCTCGCAAGGATCACCACAAGTCGCTTGAGCCTAACCGTTTGGTGGGGGGTACATGGCATTTGCTCATGAGACACTCCTCGTGCAACAAGACGGATGCGGAGACCATACGCCTCACATCACCCTCCCTTGGATCTCCAAGGAGTGTTTTGATGGAGCAAGCACCAATACCCTTATATGTGCTATGGCGCTGACTTTCTAGTCCCACGGGTCCGCACGTGAAGCCCGCACAAGAAACATGGTCCACAGGCACCTAGCACCGCGTCGCATCTTGGAACACATAACAGAAGCCAACTCGCAAGACATGTTAAGGCGACACGCCATACAGCATGACCCCGTCGCATCGCGTCGCGTCAGGTCACGGGCCATTCATTTATTCTTGCGGCTCCACGAGTCTTCCCTGCGCCTTCTCACGACTCTCCACGGTCCTTCTCATCAGACCCCAGGTACCAGATTTTCCGCTTCTTTACCCCACTCATCGGATCAAAGAGCTCTAGCTTCTTTATACTCGCCAACACCTACGAGTCTTGGCCCTCTTTCCGTGTCGCTTCACACGGCCCCCATCTTTATACTCCCGGATCTAGGAGTGTCCACCCTTCTTTCCCCTTCCAGCCCGGCTTATTTAGCCTCGCCCGAGGTCCACGAGCTCTGGGCCCGGCTTATTTATACTCACCCCACGTCCACAAGTCTTCACACCACCATCCGCCCGGTCCATTGCCCTTCTTAGCTTCACTGCCATCGGCATGGGGTCTTCCTTCCTTCCCCTCTTTCTCGACCCAGCTCAGCTTATTTATACTCACCCCAGGTCCACGAGTCTCGGCACCGTTCTTTATACTCCCAGTGTTAGGAGTCTCTTCCTTCCCCTCTTTGTCCACCCAGCCCGGCTTGTTAATACCCGCCCCAGGTCCACGAGTCTTGGCACCGTTCCTTATACTCCTGGCGTTAGGAGTCTTCTTCCCCTCTCCCAAAATCCACCTCTTCCTTCTCCCAGCCTGGTTTCTTTATACTCGGCCCAAGGTCACGAGTCTCGGCAACCGTTCTTTATACTCCCAGTGTTAGGAGTCTCCCTTCCTTCGGCCCTCTTGGCCTTTGCTCCCGGCCATTCATTTAAGCTCGCGGCTCCACGAGCATTGTGCACCACAAATCTTCTTTTCTCTTCCTCAACTCCTTCCATGCACTCGACCATTCTTTTATACTCGCGACTTAAGGAGTCTTGCATCTTCTAAATCAGCTTTGCCATTCTTTTATACTCGCGGTGTTACGAGTCTTCTCCATGTCATCTCTTCACCTCCTCATCTCCTTCTCCATCTTCATCTTCTTTACTTCAAAAACTTAGGGCCGCAGCCCATTTCCATCTTTTTCTTCATAAAAACTTGGGCCTTTTGCCTGCATCTTTGTTTTCTACTATTTCCACTCCTTCTCACCTCTGCTTTCTTTCACTGTATCCTCTTCTTCTTCTTCAAACAAAGGGCCTTCTTGCCCTAACCAAAACTCTTCAACACAAGCCCGCTTACTTTATACTCCCCGGGTTGAGAGTTGCAAGACCATAGCCTTTTAGCTTCCCTTCACGTGACTTCAGCACCGCAGGTTCTTTTTGACACTCTCTAGTAGCCCCATAACAAGCAGACATAGTCTTTCAGCTCCAAATAATTTAACCCACGGCCATCCATACTCCGCTCCGTTTCGCCTCTTGGCTCATTCTTCAGCTCTTCAAACAGATATCCAATCCGCATCCTCCAACAAGTGGTCTCACCATAAGCCCGCGTTCTTTATCCTCTTGCCAAGTCCGGGAGTCTTCGGCTTTGACTTAAAGGGTTTCATTCAACAGACTAAAAATTCACTCATAGGAGCTCATCCACTCCATCAGATACACCCTCTCATCTCAACCTTGCCCGCGTTGTTTATACTCCTGCTAGGTCCGGGAGTCTTCAAATATATCAACTTTCCTCCTCCTCCTGTACCCGCTTTCTTTATCCTCGCACCAAGGCCACAAGTCTTCTCTCGAGACACTAAGCCCGCAGGCTCCATCTTCAGCTCGCACAGATTTCAAGTCAACTAGGCCGCCCTTGAGCCGTGATGATAAAGAGCTACACAAATTTCTCTGATCTGCTCCAAAATGCACTATCTCTAATCTGCATAAACCCTTCAATCTTATTTTTTGGTGCACCAACAAGATTTGGTCTCATATCATGGCTCTCATAGCCCCAAGAGATCCGTTTTTAGCACAAATGAGCATATCACTTCACTGCCCCTGGTTAGGCATAGATTCAGGTTCAAACAGATCAGCTACATCAGTCTCTTCACAAATGAAGACAAGTTGTGGGTAGTAGCACGAAGCCCTTACCCTGCTTCATTTCCAATGACGGCTCATTTTTTCAATACATGCAACTTGAACAAGCTTGACTTTGACCTCTCGACTTGCTGGACACTCATAGCCTGAAATATTGGCCGACTTGCCTCCACCCATGTTGACCACCCCAGTAGTTGGGTAGGAGGTAGCTCTGATACCAACTGTGGCGTTGACATTCTGATCTCACGGGTCTGCACACGAAACCCGCACAAGAAACATGGCCCACGGGCACCCAACACCGCATCATGTCTTGGAACACGTAGCAGAAGCCAACTCACAAGACATGTCAAGGTGACATGCCATCGCATCACAACATGACCCCATCGCGTCACGTCACGGGCCGTTATGCCCCATGATATCCCTCCTGCATTGTGGTTTGCTCACAACACACGTAACGAGATTTTCTAACTCGCACAAGGGTAACTTGGCACTTGGATTCGCCGGATCACGCCACTGAAGAGTTCCGGGCTCACAAGGATCCACACTCAATCATCTTAGAATATGGCGCCACGGGGGCGATACGGTTCACAACCCACCTTTCCTCATAAGAAGTCATGGTGACTCAAACTTGGAACACGGGGCGCGGCTGCCTCACTCAAAATGAGAACCCTGCATGCCGGGAGTCTAAAACAATGGTTTCTCCACGAGGCACGGCCTACATGGAGGAGGTGGGGAGACATGGGTTGCCCAAGCCTCACACTCCCTTCGCTCATAGGTGCAATCAACTCCAACATCAAGCCATACCTACAAAGCCCGAAATTGTTTTCTGGGGGGGGAGGGCGCGTCGCGTCCCGTCGTCATGGGGACTTGAGGGGAGGCGGGGCCAAATTTTGGAGGGGGGGCGAGGGCGCGTCGCGACATGGTGTGGTGTGTGTTGAGGGGGGAGGGGAGCATCAAATTTTGGAGGGGGGGAGGGGGGGCCGAATTTCGGGGGTGGGGGGGCCGAATTTCAGGGGTGGCCGAATTTCATATCATGTTGGGGAGGGGGAAGGGGGCGCGTCACATTGTGTTGTGTCATGGGGGGGCGGGCAAGGGGGGGTGTCATGTTATGTTGGGGAGGGGGACGGGGGCGCATCACGTCTTGTCGTGTCGTGGGGGGGAGGGGGGGGATGTCATGTTATGTTGGGGAGGGGGAGGGGGGCACGTCACGTCGTGTTGTGTCATGGGGGGGAGGGGGGGATGTCATGTTATGTTGGGGAGGGGGAGGGGGCATGGCACGTCGCGTTGTGTCATGGGTTGGGGATGTCGTGTTATGTTGGGGAGGAGGAGGGGGGTGCGGCACGTCGTGTCGTGTCATGGAGGGGGTAGGGGAGGGGGGGATGTCATGTTATGTTGGGGAGGGGGAGGGGGCATTGTGTCATGTCATGGGAAGGGAGGGGATGTCATGTTATGTTGGGGAGGGGGAGGGGGGCGCGTTGCTTCGTGTTGTGTCATGGGGGGGGGAAGTGGGGGATGTCATGTTATGTTGGGGAGGGGGCGTATGTCATGTTATGTTGGGGAGGGGGAGGGGGGCATGTCACGTCGTGTCACGTCCTGTCATGGGGGGGGATGTCATGTTATGTTGGGGAGGGGGAGAAGGGCGCATCGCATTGTGTCGTGTCATGGGGGGGATGTCATGTTATGTTGGGGTGGGGGAGGGGGGCGCAGCGTCGTGTTGGTTGATGTTATGTCATGGCACCCAAACCCCTCCCACCATGGCATGGCACCAACCAACCCCCCAAAAAAAAAAACCCACTCCCCCAAAGTCTCCCCCCCTCCCCCGAAAAAAACCCCACTCCAACCAAGTCCCCCCTTCCCCCCACAACATGGAAACCCCCTGAAAAAACCTCGCTCCATCCATCCCACCCCACCTCACCTCAAAAAACCCCGCTCAACCCACCTCAACCCCCCACACTACAGCACACCCTCATCCCTCCCCCCACCTCTCAAAAAACCCCCAACCCTTCCCCACCTCACCTCATCCCACCCCACCCCACCTCGTCTCACCCCCCAATGACATGGTGCACCTTCCCTCCCTAAGAAAACCCCGCTTCACCCAACCCCCTACCCCCCATGACATGGCACAACCCCACCCCACCTTACCCCCCACGACACGGCACACCCTCATCCCCCCCCCCCAACCTCTCAAAAAACCCCCCATCCCACCCCACCTCACCTCAACTCGAAAAACCCCCACTCAACACACCCCACCTCACCCCCCCAAAAAAAAACCCCACTCCACTCCACCCTACCTCCCCCCCTCCCCACCTCACCTCACCTCACACCACCCCACCCCACCTCACCTCACCCCCCATGACATGGCACACCTTCCCCCCCTAAGAAAACCCCGCTCCACCCAACCCCCCGCACCCTCCTAAGACATGGCACAATCCCCCTTCCCCCAAAAAAAAACTTGCTCCATCCATCCCACCCCACCCCACGTCACCTCAAAAAACCCTACTCAACCCACCTCACCCCCCACAACACATCACACCCTCATTCCCCCCCCTCCCCACCCCACCTCACCTCACCTCAAAAAGCCCTCCTCAACCCACCCCACCTCACCCCCCCAAAAAACTTCACTCCACCATAAACCCCCCTCCCACCTCACCTCACCTCACCTCACACAACCCGACCTCACCTCACCCCCCACAACATGGTGCACCTTCCCGCTAAGAAAACCCTACTCCACCCAACCCCCTTCCCTCCCCCCCCAAAACACCTCGCACCACCCAACCCCGCCCCACCTCAGCTCACCCCCCCACGACATCGTTCACCTTTCGCCTTAGAAAACCCCGCTCCACCCAACCCCCCGCCCCGCCCCCAAAAAAAAAAACCCCACTCTTCCCAATTCCGTCCTCCCCAAAAAAAAAACCCCACTCCACCCAAGTCCATTCCACCCCCCCAGAAAAAAAAGCCACTCCACCCAAGGCTCCCTTCCCCCCCCCCCCCCCAGACATGGAAACCCCACGAAACCCCCCCCCCCCACACCATGGCACAACCCCACCCCCCAAGACATGGAAACCCCATGAAACCCCCCCCCCACACCATGGCACAACCCCACCCCACCTCTCCTCCCCACATCACGGCACACCCTCATCCCCCCCACCTCTCAAAAAACCCCCCCACCCCACCCCACCTCACCTCTAAAAACCCCGCTCAACCCACCCCACCTCACCCCCCCACGACACGACACACCTTCCCCCCTAAGAAAACACTGCTCCACCCAGCCCCCCTCTCCCCATGACATGGCACAATCCCCCCCTCCCCCCAACGACATGGCACAACCTCCCCCCCCATGACATGGCAACCCTTTGAAAAAACCCCACTCCAACGATTCCACCCCACCTCACATCAAAAAACCCCACTCAACCCGCACCCCACCTCACCCCCCCACGACATGGCACGCCCTCATCCCCCCCCTGGCCTCTCAAAAACACCCTACCCAACCCCACCTCACCCCCCACCTCGAAAAACCCCGCTCCATCCACACCACCCCACCCCACCTCAAAAAACCCAGCTCAACCCACCCCACCTCACCTCACCCCCCCACAACACGGCACACCCCCCCACCCCACCTCACCCCCCCATGACACGGCGCATCCGCCCCCACCACCCCACCTCAAAAAACCCCACTCCATCCAGACCACCCCACCACACCTCAAAAAACCCCACTCAACCCACCCCACCTCACCTCACCCGCCCCCCATGACACGGCACACCCCCCCACCCCACCTCATCCCCCCACGACACGGCGCATCCCCCCCGCACCCCACCTCGAGAAACTCTGCTCCATCCACACATCTCATCCCCCCACGACACGGCACATCCCCCCCCACCCCACCTCGAAAAACCCCGCTCCATCCACACCACCCCACCACACCTCAAAAAACCCCGCTCAACCCACCCCACCTCACCTCACCCCCCCCCCATGACATGGCACACCCCCCACCCCACCTCGCGCACACAAAGGCAACGAGGTACAAAAGATCAAGTCATAGAATCCACATTGCGAAGGGCACATGTCCACGTGAAGACGAGAACCCCACGCACGTGGAGGCAACGCACAAAAGATCCGAGTTTCTACAATCCATGCCACAGCGGGGCGGACTTGAAATGCCACGAATGCTAACAAGGAGAGACAAGCACAAAAACCGCACTAACGCAAGCAAGCCAAGGTAGGGAATGTGAAGAGAAGGCGATCAAACCACCCACATGAGTTAGGCTAGATTGGGTGCACGGTGTGCGTGAGGACTTGGGAGCATGCCATGACACACAAGGACCGAGGCCAAGAAAACCCCGTCCAACCGAGCGAAAGGGGGACAAATCAGTGCGGCGGCGAGCTGAATCTTAGTGGATCGTAACAACAAGGCTACTCTGCCACTTACAATATCCGGCCACATATTTAAGTCATCTGCAAAGGATTCATCTCCCCGATCATTCGGAATTTCCATTCAGAGTCCTCGAGGCGACCACTTCCGGCACCTCGAGGGAGACTCTCGACACATGCTCTCAGGGACGCACAAGTGCCCCTACTATCAGTCGGGTAACAACCGAGGAGGTAGAGAACGTCGTGTCTAGCATGGATTCTAACTTAGAGGCATTCAATCATAATCCTACACATGGTAGCTTCACGCAATTGGCTTTTCAACCAAGCGCAATGACCAATTATGTGAATCAACAGTTCCTCTTGTACTAAGTTGAATTACTATTGTGGCACTGCTTATCAGTAGGATAAAACTAACCTGTCTCACGATGGTCTAAACCCAGCTCATGTTTGCTATTGGTGGGTGAAAAATCCAACACATGGCGAATTCTACTTTGCAATGATAGGAAGAGCCGACATCGAAGGATCAAAAAGCAACGTCACTATGAACGCTTGACTGCCACAAGATAGTTATCCCTATGGTAACTTTTCTGACACCTCTAGCTTCAAATTTCGAAACACTAAAGGATCGATAGGCCATGCTTTCACAGTTTGTATTCGTACTGAAAATCAAAATCAAATGAGCTTTTACCCTTTTGTTCCACACGAGATTTCTGTTCTTGTTGAGCTCATCTTAGGACACTTGTGTTATCTTTTAATAGATGTGCCGCCCCAGCCAAACTCCCCACCTGACAATGTGTTCCACCTGGATCGGCACACAAGGACGCCTTAAGACTAGAAGCAGGGGCCGAGCCCCGCCTCCACCTCATGGAGTGAGTAAAATAACGTTAAAAGTAGTGGTATTTCACTTGCGCCAAAGGCTCCCACTTATTCTACACCTCTCAAGTCATTTCACAAAGTCGGACTAGAGTCAAGCTCAACAGGTTCTTCCGCTGATTCTTCCAAGCCCGTTTCCTTGGCTATGGTTTTGCTAGATAGTAGATAGGGACAGTGGGAATCTCGT